>NC_134357.1:1330667-1456421 GCF_048569485.1 Anomaloglossus baeobatrachus
AAAAGTGGAGAAAAAGTGGAGAAAAAAATGGAGAAAAAGTGGAGAAAAAGTGGAGAAAAAAATGGAGAAAAAGTGGAGAAAAAGTGGAGAAAAAATGGAGAAAAAGTGGAGAAAAAATGTGAGAAAAAGTGGAGAAAAAGTGGAGAAAAAGTGGAGAAAAAAGTGGAGAAAAAGTGGAGAAAAAAGTGGAGAAAAAGTGGAGAAAAAAGTGGAGAAAAAGTGGAGTAAAAATGGAGGAAAAAGTGGAGAAAAAGTGGAGAAAAAGTGGAGAAAAAGTGGAGAAAAAAGTGGAGAAAAAGTGGAAAAAAGTGAGTAAAAATGGAGAAAAAGTGGAGAAAAAAGTGGAGAAAAAGTGGAGAAAAAGTGGAGAAAAAGTGGAGAAAAAGTGGAGAAAAAGTGGAGTAAAAGTGGAGAAAAAGTGGAGTAATAGTGGAGAAAAAGTGGAGAAAAAGTGGAGAAAAAGTGGAGAAAAAAGTGGAGAAAAAAGTGGAGAAAAAGTGGAGTAAAAATGGAGAAAAGGTGGAGAAAAAGTGGAGAAAAAAGTGGAGAAAAAAAGTGGAGAAAAAGTGGAGAAAAAGTGGAGAAAAAGTGGAGAAAAAATGGAGAAAAAGTGGAGAAAAAGTGGAGAAAAAGTGGAGAAAAAAATGGAGAAAAAGTGGAGAAAAAGTGGAGAAAAAGTGAAGAAAAAATGGAGAAAAATGGAGAAAAGTGAGAAAAAATGGAGAAAAAGTGGAGAAAAAGTGGAGAAAAGTGGAGAAAAAGTGGAGAAAACAGTGGATAAAAAGTGGAGAAAAAGTGAAGAAAAAGTGGAGAAAAAGTGGAGAAAAAGTGGAGAAAAAGTGAGAAAAAGTGAGAAAAAGTGGAGAAAAAGTGGAGAAAAAGTGGAGAAAAAATGGAGAAAAAGTGGAGAAAAAGTGGAGTAAAAATGGAGAAAAGTGGAGAAAAAGTGGAGAAAAAGTGGAGAAAAAGTGGAGAATAAAAGTGGAGAAAAAGTGGAGAAAAAGTGGGAGTAAAAATGGAGAAAAAGTGGAGAAAAAGTGAGAAAAAGTGGAGAAAAAATGGAGAAAAAGTGGAGAAAAAGTGGAGTAAAAATGGAGAAAAAGTGGAGAAAAAAGTGGAGAAAAAATGGAGAAAAAGTGGAGAAAAAGTGGAGAAAAAGTGGAGAAAAAGTGGAGAAAAAGTGGAGAAAAAGTGGAGAAAAAGTGGAGATAAAGTGAGAAAAAAGTGGAGAAAAGTAAAGTGAGTAAAAGAGATGTATAAAAGTGGAGAAAAAAGGTGAGAAAAAAGTGGAGAAAATGGAGAAAAAGTGGAGATAAAGTTGGAGAAAAAGTGGAGAAAAAGTGGAGAAAATTGAGAAATAGGATAAAAAGTGGTGAAAATAGTGAGAAAAGTGGAGAAAAAGTGGAGAAAAAAGTGATAAGTGGAGAAAAAGTGGAGAAAAGTGGAGAAAAAGTGGAGAAAAATTGGAGAAAAAGTGGAGAAAAAGTGGAGTAAAAATGGAGAAAAGTTGGAGAAAAAAGTGGAGAAAAAAGTGGAGAAAAAGTGGAAAAAAGTGGAGAAAAAAGTGAGAAAAAGTGGAGAAAAAGTGGAGAAAAAAGTGGAGAAAAAAGTGGAGAAAATGTGGAGAAAAAAGTGATAAAAGTGGATAAAAGTGAAAAAGTGGAGTAAAAATGGAGAAAAAGTGGAGAAAAAGTGGAGAAAAAGTGAGAAAAGTGGAGAAAAAAGTGGAGAAAAAGTGGAGTAAAAATGTGAGAAAAAGTGGAGTAAAAGTGAGAAAAAGTGGAGAAAAAGTGGAGTAAAAGTGGAGAAAAGTGGAGTAAAAGTGGAGAAAAAGTGGAGAAAAAGTGGAGAAAAAAGTGGAGAAAAAAGTGGAGAAAAAGTGGAGTAAAAATGGAGAAAAAGTGGAGAAAAAGTGGAGAAAAAAGTGGAGAAAAAAGTGGAGAAAAAGTGGAGAAAAAGTGGAGAAAAAGTGGAGAAAAAAGTGGAGAAAAAGTGGATAAAAAAAGGAGAAAAAGTGGAGAAAAAGTGTGAGAAAAAAATGGAGAAAAAGTGGAGAAAAAGTGGAGTAAAAATGGAGAAAAAGTGGAGAAAAAGTGGAGAAAAAGTGGAGAAAAAAGTGGAGAAAAAGTGGAGAAAAAAGTGGAGAAAAAAGTGGAGAAAAAGTGGAGTAAAAATGGAGAAAAAGTGGAGAAAAGTGGAGAAAAAGTGGAGAAAAAAATGGAGAAAAAGTGGAGAAAAAGTGGAGAAAAAAATGGAGAAAAAGTGGAGAAAAAGTGGAGAAAAAAATGGAGAAAAAGTGGAGAAAAAGTGGAGAAAAAAGTGAGAAAAAGTGGAGAAAAAAGTGGAGAAAAAGTGGAGAAAAAAAGTGGAGAAAAAGTGGAGTAAAAATGGAGGAAAAAGTGGAGAAAAAGTGGAGAAAAAGTGGAGAAAAAGTGGAGAAAAAAGTGGAGAAAAAGTGGAGAAAAAGTGGAGTAAAAATGGAGAAAAAGTGGAGAAAAAAGTGGAGAAAAAGTGGAGAAAAAGTGGAGAAAAAAGTGGAGAAAAAGTGGAGAAAAAGTGGAGTAAAAGTGGAGAAAAAGTGGAGTAAAAGTGGAGAAAAAGTGGAGAAAAAGTGGAGAAAAAGTGGAGAAAAAAGTGGAGAAAAAAGTGGAGAAAAAGTGTAGTAAAAATGGAGAAAAAGTGGAGAAAAAGTGGAGAAAAAAGTGGAGAAAAAAGTGGAGAAAAAGTGGAGAAAAAGTGGAGAAAAAGTGGAGAAAAAAATGGAGAAAAAGTGGAGAAAAAGTGGAGAAAAGTGGAGAAAAAAATGGAGAAAAAGTGGAGAAAAAGTGGAGAAAAAGTGAGAAAAAGTGGAGAAAAAAGTGGAGAAAAAGTGGAGAAAAAGTGGAGAAAAAGTGGAGAAAAAGTGGAGAAAAAGTGGAGAAAAAGTGGAGAAAAAAGTGGAGAAAAAGTGGAGAAAAGTGGAGAAAAAGTGAAGAAAAAGTGGAGAAAAAAGTGGAGAAAAAAGTGGAGAAAAAGTGGAGTAAAAATGGAGAAAAAGTGGAGAAAAAGTGGAGAAAAAGTGGAGAAAAAAATGGAGAAAAAGTGGAGAAAAAGTGGAGAAAAAAATGGAGAAAAAGTGGAGAAAAAGTGGAGAAAAAATGGAGAAAAAGTGGAGAAAAAATGGAGAAAAAGTGGAGAAAAAGTGGAGAAAAAGTGGAGAAAAAAGTGGAGAAAAAGTGGAGAAAAAAGTGGAGAAAAAGTGGAGAAAAAAGTGGAGAAAAAGTGGAGTAAAAATGGAGGAAAAAGTGGAGAAAAAGTGGAGAAAAAGTGGAGAAAAAGTGGAGAAAAAAGTGGAGAAAAAGTGGAGAAAAAGTGGAGTAAAAATGGAGAAAAAGTGGAGAAAAAGTGGAGAAAAAGTGGAGAAAAAGTGGAGAAAAAGTGGAGAAAAAGTGGAGAAAAAGTGGAGTAAAAGTGGAGAAAAAGTGGAGTAAAAGTGGAGAAAAAGTGGAGAAAAAGTGGAGAAAAAGTGGAGAAAAAAGTGGAGAAAAAAGTGGAGAAAAAGTGGAGTAAAAATGGAGAAAAGGTGGAGAAAAAGTGGAGAAAAAAGTGGAGAAAAAAGTGGAGAAAAAGTGGAGAAAAAGTGGAGAAAAAGTGGAGAAAAAAATGGAGAAAAAGTGGAGAAAAAGTGGAGAAAAAGTGGAGAAAAAAATGGAGAAAAAGTGGAGAAAAAGTGGAGAAAAAGTGAAGAAAAAAATGGAGAAAAAAATGGAGAAAAAGTGGAGAAAAAATGGAGAAAAAGTGGAGAAAAAGTGGAGAAAAAGTGGAGAAAAAAGTGGAGAAACAGTGGATAAAAAGTGGAGAAAAAGTGAAGAAAAAGTGGAGAAAAAGTGGAGAAAAAGTGGAGGAAAAAGTGGAGAAAAAAGTGGAGAAAAAGTGGAGAAAAAGTGGAGAAAAAGTGGAGAAAAAATGGAGAAAAAGTGGAGAAAAAGTGGAGTAAAAATGGAGAAAAAGTGGAGAAAAAGTGGAGAAAAAGTGGAGAAAAAGTGGAGAAAAAAGTGGAGAAAAAGTGGAGAAAAAGTGGAGTAAAAATGGAGAAAAAGTGGAGAAAAAGTGGAGAAAAAGTGGAGAAAAAAATGGAGAAAAAGTGGAGAAAACGTGGAGAAAAAGTGGAGCACCCTTTGATGCCTTTCATGTGGCACTAAGGGGTGCTTAGCTTTGTATTTAGCCAAAAAAATGAAAAAAAAAAATGACGTAGGGTTCCCCCTAGTTTTGTAGCCAGCTAGGGTAAAGCAGACGGCTGCAGCCTGCAGACCACAGCTGGCAACCTCACCTTGGCTGGTAATCCAAAACTGAGGGCACCCCACGCTGTTATTTTAAATTAAATAAATAATTAAAAAAAAAAACACGTAGGGGTCCCCCAAAATTGGATCACCAGCCAAGGTAAAGCAGACAGCTGGGGCCTGATATTCTCAGACTAGGGAGGGCCATGGTTATTGGACTCTCCCCAGCCTAAAAATAGCATGCCGCAGCCGCCCCAGAAGTGGCGCATCCATTAGATGTGCCAATCCTGGTGCTTCGCCCCAGCTCATCCCGCGCCCTGGTGCGGTGGCAAACAGGGTAATATATGGGGTTAATACCAGATGTGTAATGTCACCTGGCATCAAGCCCTGGGGTTGGTGAGGTCAGGCGTCTATCAGATACCCGACATCACCAACCCAGTCAGTAATAAAAAAAATAGACGACAAACACATTTTTATTTGAAAAAACACTCCCCAAAACATTCCCTCTTTAACCAGTTTATTAGAATGAAAAACAAATCCAGGTCTGGTGTAATCCAAGGGGTTGCCATGACGATCCACACTGTCCCAGTCAATGAAGAGCAGGATGTTCCCCATTGGCTGGGAGAGCAATGCAGTGACCTGAGCTAACATCAATGGGTCAGCCCAGGTCACTGCAGGGGATGACAAGTGCTGCTGTCAGTGAGGTACATTACCTGCGCTGATCTCCAGCACACTGACAGCCCCTGTCACTGAGTTCAATGACCGGCGCCTTCACACCAAGTATCGCGAGAGGCCCGTGACGTCACCGCTAGTCAGTCTCGGGTCGGAAGCGAGAGGTGATGTGACAAGCGGCGGCCATGGAGGACAGTGACAGCGCTGAGGTCGGGATGGCGGGACTTCATCACCGCAGGTAAGCCGAGCGGGACCATGTGTGTGTGTGTGTGTGTGTGTGTGTGTACGTGTGTACATGCCGCGGGCAGGAGGGGGCGGAGTGAGCTGAGCGGGGAAGTGTGGGCTTTCTGCACGTAACTAGGATAAACATCGGGTTACTAACCAAAGCGCTTTGCTTGGATACCCGATGTTTATCTTGGTTACCAGCTTCTGGCAGGCTGCCAGCGATGGCTCCTGCACACTGTAGCTGTAAAAAGCCCTGCTTTTTGCTGCTAGAACCGTTCTCGAACGTATCTAGAACTATCGAGCTTTTGCAAAAAGCTCGAGTTCTAGTTCGATCTAGAACAGCCCCAAAATAACTCGAGCCTAGAACTGGAGAACCACGAACCGCGAACCGCGCTCAACTCTAGTGGAAAGGCAGAAAGGTGGATAGGCAGCAAGAAAGAAAGGCTGAAAAGGCAGAAAAGAAGAAAGGTAGAAAGGTGGAAATACGGAAAGGTGGAAAGGCAGGAAGGAAGAAAGGTGGAAAGGGAGAAAGATGGAAAGGCGGACAGGCAGAAAGGTGGTGTCATGAAAATATAATAGGCAGATATTGTTTCAAGTCTTCTGGGTCTGGAGTCCCTCATGAGAGCTGTAAATACAAGACACCCCCTTAGCAGATGTTACCCCCTCACTTACAGTAAGGATACCAGCCTCTTTGAGCTCAGGACCGCCCCAGTGCTAAGAGATGGTCAGACTAGCTTTCGTGTACCTGAGGGTTGAGCAGAGGCTTCCTGCTGGAAGACAGATCCTCTGATCAGAAGGGCTCCGCAATCGAGCTGACGCTGTTGGAAAAAGTATTAATATTGTGTGGCGCCCCTAAAGCTTCCGTCGCTACAGAGATATTGCACCTCAGCCAGAGGTGTGATGTCCCATCCTGAGTAAGAATAAGGTCATATGCCGGTCCATAGACTAAAACTTGAACACACCAATTGGTAGGCATACACAGGGTCAGGGAGAGTGGCAGCAACCCCCATAGATGTATTCATGGGGCCATAAGTCCCATTTCTGGTCCCAATAGTGTGGGTCCTAGTCAGTGGGTGTGTGGGAGGAGTCAGCAAGTGTGAATAGACAAGGGAACCAGGAAGTTCAAGTCTAGTCAGTGAGTGTAGAGTGTGAGAGGGAGGAGGAGAGGGAAGTGGTTACCTCAGGAGAGTGAAGGAGAGAAACTGACAGAAAAGTTCCTGGTGGAGATCCTGGGGTCTAGTTAGGCCCAGGTGACACCTAAAGAAAGAAAAGGATCCCAGGGCCACGGAAGGGTATATTGGCTCGTGGCCTGTTCCACTGGAAGATCGGGTGGAGGGATCTGGCTGCATTCGGGGACGGTCCCCAGACAGAGGGAAGAAAGACAATTCCTCATAAAGTAACACCGAAGGCCAAGGGTGGTTGCAAGCGCCCGGGGCCACAACCCACCACAGATCCCCGGTGAAGGGAGCAAGATACAACTGATCCGAGACCAGATCAACTAGTAGAGTCAAGGCTAAGAAGTCAGTCAGGAGAGAGAGACACAGGAGGGGTGCACCGGTATTGACCTCTGAACTACCCGGGATCGGCGGAGGCACCTGACAGCGGATCCCAGCATACTGTGGGCAACCAGTTTTGCTAGCACCTGGATTCAGAAACAGTGAGTAAAGACCTTAACTGCAAGCCCTGTGTCGTCTGCATTATCCTGCACTGCATCCACAAACACCATAGACTTTACCAAGCACCAAAGGTTGCCCCGGGGTACCCGCTCTACCTGTGGAAAGCAAGAAACCCCTCAGCTGCCATAACATCAGCCCCGGAGGTCCCTTCCAGCAGCTGCGGCTCCATAGCTGCAAATTACCACAGGTGGCGTCACGAATCATATATATTGTAAACTTTAACATCACCATCTCCCCCATCCATACCGCCACTTTAATTGACTCCACCAGGGTCACGGAGTCGGGCCCCGCCACCGCTGACTACCCTGGACTAGTCCAGCCCGACACCGAGTCACCTAAGGCCCTGTGGTAGGCGAGTCAATTGCGAGGTACCTAAGCCACACAAATATATGGCGGGCATTCAGTCTGAGAATTCCATCCAGCACCTAAACCATATTTTAGCCTAATCATGGCACATACGGCTGAGCCTCAAATTAATATCTGCCATTTAGAGCATACTAGAGATGCAGTGAGCTGGAGGTAAAAAGCGCAATCTGGGGTATTATCAGAGAAGGATGATTGAAGGAAAAGTTGGAAATGCTCACCTTAGCAGATTGTATAAGTCCCAACCAACTGGAAATGAGCAAAATGATGGCTGCAGCAGCCCTACAAATGTAACAGCCAGTGCAGTAACTAGAGTTTGATGGGCCCTGGTGCAAAGTTTGGAATTGGGCCCCCCACCCCTCCACGTACACCAACACTCGGGGTACAGGATAATGACGCTGACTCTTGGCTCTTACCCTCAGCACCCAGGTTTCCCATGATCGGAAATCCCTCTATCAGCACCCTGCTTTCCTATGTTATGATATCCATCTTGTCCTCGGCACACTGCTTCCCCATGCTCCAATATACATCTTTCCCTCAGCACCCAGCTTTCCTATATCAGAGCATGGGAAAGCTGGGTGTGTAAGGATAGTCCTGGGAGTGGACCCACTGGACCATGCACCACACTCTCCTGCGACGATGCCTCGAGCGAACCCCTATACAGAGACTGTCGGGCGTAACCGCAGAGGGCCTAGATGCACGGAAGCCGGGATCAGCAAGAGTCACTGAATGCAGGATCCGATCTGGACCAGGTACAGGTTAATGGGATCACGCAGAAGTCCAGAACTGAGACTGATGCAAGTCACAAGGATTAGGCTGAAGTCCAGGAGCAGAGACTGGTGCAGGTTAACGGGATCAGGCTGAGGTCCGGAGGCGGAGGCTGGTGCAGGTTAACGGGATTAGGCTGAAGTCCAGTGGTCTCAATGACTCTATGTCATTGGCCATTCAGATTGATAGAGGTTTACGTGAACGTAAAATAATGCGAGCAGAAGAGTCGCTCTCAGAGCAGTCTCCGGAGCCTATGCAGTGTAATAGGGTCCCTTCTAGGGTGGACCGGCAGGGTTTTAGACGGCGTAATAAGTTATGTTTTATCTGTGGAGACGCCAATGTGACGCCCTGGCAAAACCAGGTAGTCACACATTAGGCCCCCACATAACACCTTCCCTCACTTAGGAAACACACAGCCAACCTGAAACCCTAGTCACCCCCCTCAGGCAAAGACAGACACACCAGCGGGCGGGACCAGACAGTTGGACACGCCCACCCAGGGGTCTAGACAGCCCGGGGCGGGAAAACAGTAGTTAGTGAGTTAGATCAGTTTGCAGTTCAAGTGGAGAGGAGTGGAGGCTGGAGCTAGGTGTAGCTCCAGCAGAGGAAGTTCAAGTTGAACGGTGCCAAGGTTGGAGGCCTTGTTCCTTTGGCTAGGAGGCAGACGGTGGTCTCCATCAGCAGGAGACGGGAAGACGGCTTCGCAGATCCGAGGTGGACCGGGACAGGGTTGTAGCCCGCAGGTGCCAACATGGGGAACCAACCCGGAAACCGGAGCACAAAGGAGGGTACTCGGACCCCGAAGCCAGGACCGGAAACCAGCGGCCTGGTTAATTAACCGATTGAGGCCAGGACTAGAGGTCCTGTCCCAACCAAAGTCCCTCATAGAAGACAACAGCCCACCGATAGGGATAGGAGGTCACCGCCAGGGCCCATAGATCCCACTGGCCAGCGTCTGCAGGCACGGCTCCTTAGGCCACATCCAGCCGGGAGCGGACTCCTGAGTTTCAGACTAGGAAGTCCACCTTACACAAAGTCAGTGCAGAGGAAAAGGACAGTGACCACCAGCCTGGGTGGGGGACCTGAATGCAACCGGCCGCACCGGCCAGCCACCAGCACCTTTGGTTTACCGAAAGACTGGGGTGATTCATTTACTGTGAGTAACCAAACATCCCCCTGCTTGCTCAGGCGCGCCGGCCCTTGCCACCGTTATACCCTGCACAAAGACACCGGGCCCCAGGGCAGCCATCCCTACCCATGGAGGGGTTAACATCCAGCTGCCACTATATCTCCCCCGGGCGCCCCATACCAGCAGCGGTGGTGTCCCACTTCACCACACACCGTGGGTGGCGTCACGAACTTAATACGGCCTAGCCCGTACATCTACCCATGGCTGCGCCTCCTGATCCTGTTGGTTGAAGGGGATCTGGAATATGTAGTGGAGAAGATTTTGAATTCCCATTTTACTAGATGGATGCTCCAGTACCTGGTCAAGTGGGAAGGTTATGGTAAGAAGGATAATTCTTGGGTGTTTGCTTCTGACATTCATGCTGATTGCTTGGTCCGTGCTTTTCATTAGGCCCATCCTGACAAACCTGGGGGCTCTGGTGAGGGTTCGGTGACCCCTCCTCAAGGATGGGGGGAGGGTACTGTTGTGAACATATTTGGACTGGGTTCCAGTTTTGGGCTCCCTCTGGTGGCCAATGCTGGTAGTGAAGTTGGCTTGCTTGATAGAGGCCAGACAGCTGATAAGGATTGGAAGTCAGGTGGTTCTGATTAGCCTATATAACTGTGTAGTGTTCTCTTGTTCCTGGCCGGTGCTCAATGTTTATTCCTATGTTCTAGGACATCCTGAAGCCAGCCTAACCTTCTGTTTCTGCCTTGACTCATTACAGAGAAGTCTGGTCTTTGTACCTTGCTGGTTACTTCCATTTACTTGTTGTTGCTGTTTAGGTACTAAGGCTTATTTTCTGATTTTGCTTGTGTGGAGTCTGGGTGGAGTTGGATCATTCCCTGCTGGGAATGTCTGTGTACATTGCTTCATTTTCTGCAGTATATTTTGTTTTGTCATGGTTGGTACTGATTTCAGTCCCTCCTCTATATTAGTGTTTTGCTTGGATCTCAGTAACACCAGAGTACTGATATAGTGGGGGCAGAGTTCGTGTGGACTCAGTATTTTTCCATATCAGGCATATTGGTATTTTCTAGGGTTTTGCACGGCTGCAGACAGTTGCTCTTTCCTATCCTTTCCTATATAGATAGTTTGGGCCTCATCTTTGCTAAATCTGTTTTCTTCCTGTGCATTGTGTTTTCCTAAATCACCGTAATCTTTATATGTCGGGGGCTATCTATATCTTTGGGGGACTGCTCCGAGGCAGATTAACTTTTCTTGTATTTCTCTCTGTAGGAATAATTAGTTCTCCAGCAGTGTCGAGGCGACCAGGTCATTGTAGGCTCGTCCCACGGCTACTTCTAGTTGTGTGTCAGTGTGAGGTCTGCAGTCCGCTAAGATTCCAACCACTCTGGTGACACTCTGGGATTCCCAGTTTTTGTCCTTTTTTCTGATCCTCCTCTGTCACTGAATCACAATAGTCCGACATGTTTTATAATACACCTCCATAGTCCATGTATAAGGTAGTCTTCCATATATTATAATGTAGCCCCCTATACTCCTCCATGTATAATGCACCCCTATAGTCCATGTATAAGGTGTCCTTCATGTTTATTATGCAGCCCCATAGACATGTATAATGCAACCCCCCCTAGGCCTCCATGTATAATGCAGCCCCCCCCAGGCCTCCATCTATCATGCAACCAGCCCCCCCAGGCCTCAATGTATAATGCAACCAGCCCCCCCAGTCCTCCATCTATTATGCAGCCAGCCAGCCCCCCGAGGCCTCCATCTATCATGCAGCCAGCCCCCCCAGACCTCCATCCTGGTATGTATGTCCCCATCCTGGGACCCTCCTGGTATATATATTCCCACTCTGGTATACTGTATATATATATATGCCCCCATCCTGGTTTTTGTCTCCTTTCTAGTATATACTGTATGTCCTCCTTCTTGTATATATGTTCCCTTCCTGGGCCCCTACTGGTGTATATATATCCCCCGCCTAGGCACATTCTGGTATATATGTCCCCATCCTGGTTTTTATCTCCTTCCTTCTATATATTGTATCTCCTCCTTATATAGATACATAGGTTGGAAAAAGCCCTAGGTCCATCCAGTTCACCCTTCCTCCACCAATTATACATTTTGTCATTAAGTCATTTATAGCCAACAAGTTGTGTCCTGAGGAATCATCCGCCCTGATATAAAGCTGTTATAGTATCTGCCATTACTGCCTCTTGTGGTCGCATTCCACAGTCTGACTGCTCTAACTGTAAAGAACCCTTTCCTATTTAGCTGCCGGAATCTCTTCTCTTCCCCCGCAGTGACTGCCCCTGGTCCTTAGTATTGTCTTCCCCCCGCAGTGACTGCCCCTGGTCCTTAGTATTGTCTTCCCCCACAGTGACTGCCCCTGGTCCTTAGTATTGTCTTCCACTCGCAGTGAGTGCCCCTTGTCCTTAGTATTGTCTTCCACTCGCAGTGAGTGCCCCTGGTCCTTAGTATTGTCTTCCCCCGCAGTGACAGCCCCTGGTCCTTAGTATTGTCTTCCCCCCGCAGTGACTGCCCCTGGTCCTTAGTATTGTCTTCCCCCGCAGTGACTGCCCCTGGTCCTTAGTATTGTCTTCCCCCGCAGTGACTGCCCCTGGTCCTTAGTATTGTCTTCCCCCGCAGTGAGTGCCCCTGGTCCTTAGTATTGTCTTCCCCCCGCCGTGACTGCCCCTGGTCCTTAGTACTGTCTTCCCCCCGCAGTGAGTGTCCCTGGTCCTTAGTATTGTCTTCCCCCGCAGTGAGTTCCCCTGGTCCTTAGTATTGTCTTCCCCCGCAGTGAGTGCCCCTGGTCCTTAGTATTGTCTTCCACTCGCAGTGAGTGCCCCTGGTCCTTAGTATTGTCTTCCCCCCGCAGTGACTGCCCCTGGTCCTTAGTATTGTCTTCCCCCCGCAGTGACTGCCCCTGGTCCTTAGTATTGTCTTCCACTCGCAGTGAGTGCCCCTGGTCCTTAGTATTGTCTTCCACTCGCAGTGAGTGCCCCTGGTCCTTAGTATTGTCTTCCACTCGCAGTGACTGCCCCTGGTCCTTAGTATTGTCTTCCCCCGCAGTGACTGTTCCGGTCCTTTGTGTTGTCTTCCCCCGCAGTGACTGCCCCTGGTCCTTAGTATTGTCTTCCCCCGCAGTGAGTGCCCCTAGTCGTTAGTATTGTCTTCCCCCCGCAGTGACTGCCCCTGGTCCTTAGTACTGTCTTCCACTCGCAGTGAGTGCCCCTGGTCCTTAGTATTGTCTTCCCCCGCAGTGACTGCCCAGGTCCTTAGTATTGTCTTCCCCCCGCAGTGACTGCCCCTGGTCCTTAGTATTGTCTTCCACTCGCAGTGACTGCCCCTGGTCCTTAGTATTGTCTTCCCCCGCAGTGAGTGCCCCTGGTCCTTAGTATTGTCTTCCACTCGCAGTGACTGCCCCTGGTCCTTAGTATTGTCTTCCACTCGCAGTGAGTGCCCCTGGTCCTTAGTACTGTCTTCCACTCGCAGTGAGTGCCCCTGGTCCTTAGTATTGTCTTCCCCCGCAGTGACAGCCCCTGGTCCTTAGTATTGTCTTCCCCCGCAGTGACTGCCCCTGGTCCTTAGTATTGTCTTCCCCCGCAGTGACTGCCCCTGGTCCTTAGTACTGTCTTCCCCCGCAGTGAGTGCCCCCTGGTCCTTAGTATTGTCTTCCCCCCGCAGTGACTGCCCCTGGTCCTTAGTATTGTCTTCCCCCCGCAGTGACTGCCCCTGGTCCTTAGTATTGTCTTCCCTCGCAGTGACTGCCCCTGGTCCTTAGTATTGTCTTCCCCCCTCAGTGACTGCCCCTGGTCCTTAGTATTGTCTTCCCCCGCAGTGACTGCCCCTGGTCCTTAGTATTGTCTTCCCCCCGCAGTGACTGCCCCTGGTCCTTAGTATTGTCTTCCCCCCGCAGTGACTGCCCCTGGTCCTTAGTATTGTCTGTGGAAGGAATAAGTCCTGCGCTGTCCTTTATATGGACCACACATGTATTTATACATATAATGAGATCTCCTCTGAGACGTCTTTTTTCTAAGCTAAACAAATCTAACTTTTTCAACCTCTCATCACACGGGCAGCCTCCATTACCCATCATACGGGCGGCCTCCATTCCTCCTCATACGGGCGGCCTCCATTCCTCCTCATACGGGCGGCCTCCATTACCCATCATACGGGCGGCCTCCATTACTCATCATACGGGCGGCCTCCATTACCCATCATACGGGTGGCCTCCATTACCCATCATACAGGTGGCCTCCATTACCCATCATACGGGTGGCCTCCATTACTCATCATACGGGCGGCCTCCATTCCTCATCATACGGGCGGTCTCCATTCCTCATCATACGGGCGGCCTCCATTCCTCATCATACGGGAGGCCTCCATTCCTCATCATACGGGCGGTCTCCATTCCTCATCATACGGGCGGCCTCCATTACCCATCATACGGGCGGCCTCCATTTCCCATCATACGGGCGGTCTCCATTACTCATCATACGGGCGGCCTCCATTCCTCATCATACGGGCGGTCTCCATTCCTCATCATACGGGCGGCCTCCATTCCTCATCATACGGGAGGCCTCCATTCCTCATCATACGGGCGGTCTCCATTCCTCATCATACGGGCGGCCTCCATTACCCATCATACGGGCGGCCTCCATTTCCCATCATACGGGCGGTCTCCATTACTCATCATATGGGCGGCCTCCATTACTCATAGTATCATAGTTTTTAAGGTTGAAGGGAGACTCTAAGTCCATCTAGTTCAACCGTAGCCTAACATGTTGATCCAGAGGAAGGCAAAAAAAACCCCAATGTGGCAAACAAGTTCCAATGGGGAAAAAATGTCCTTCCTTCGTCCACATCCGGCATCAGACTAGTTCCCTGGATCAACACCCTGTCATAAAATCTAATATACATAACTGGTAATATTAAATTTTTCAGGAAAGGCGTCCAGGCTCTGCTTAAATGTTAGTAGTGAATCACTCATTACAACATCATGCGGCAGAGAGTTCCATAGTCTCACTGCTCGTACAGTAAAGAATCCTCGTCTGTGATTATGATTAAACCTTCTTTCCTCAAGACGCAGCGGATGCCCCCGTGATCCAGTCGCAGGCCTAGGTGTAAAGAGATCTTTGGAAAGGTCTCTGTACTGTCCCCTCATATGTTTATACCAGGGTTCCCCAACTCCAGTCCTCGAGGCCCGCCAACAGTGCATGTTTTCAGGATTTCCTTAGCATTGCATGGGTGTTGGAATCATCAACTGGGCAGGTGATTAAATTATCCCCTGTGCAATACTAAAGAAATCCTGAAAACATGCACTGTTGGCGGCCCTCGAGGACTGGAGTTGGGGACCCATGGTTTATACATTGTGATTAGATCCCCCCTAAGCCTTTGTTTTTCCAAACTAAATACCCCCAAGTTTAATAACCTGTCTTGGTGTTGCAGCCCACCCATTCCTCTAATAATCTAGGTCGCTCTTCTATCTACCTGTAAGATTATGTTATTTATAACCTTCTATACTTTTGCTATCAAGAAAAGCCTCCATTCCTCTCTTACACTCATTCAGTGAGTGGCCATCACCACTTCCTCAGGAAGAGAGTTCCAGAGCCTCACTGCTCTTACCGTGAAGAACCCTCTTCTATGCTGATGTAGGAATTTTCTTTCCTCCAATCGTAGAGAATGCCCCTTGTTCTTGTCATAGTCCTTGGTACAAACAGATCATGGGAGAGATCTCTATATGGCCCTCTGATATACTTGTACATATTTATTAGGTCTCTCCTAAGTCTTCTCTTTTCTAGAGTAAATAGACCTAATTTTGATAACCTTTCCGTGTATTGTAATGCACCCACTCCATTTATTATTTTAGTAGCCCGCCTCTGAACCCTTTCAAGTTCAGTAATGTCTTTCTTGAGCACCGGTGCCCAAAATTGCACACAATCCTCCAAGTGTTGTCTGACTAGTGATTTGTACAGAGGGAGAATGATGTTTTCATCTCGTGCCCCCAGACCTCTTCTAATGCATCCCATCACCCTATTTGCTTTGGTGGCTGCTGCCTGACATTGGGCACTCCAATTTAGATTCTTATTGACTAAGATGCCTAAGTCTTTTTCCATGTCTGATTTCCCCAGCAGTTTCCCATTTAGTAAGTAATCGTAGCATCTGTTTCTCCTTCCCATGTGCATAACCTTACACTTATCTGTGTTAAACCTCATTTGCCATTTTTCAGCCCAATTCTCCAATTTACTCAAATCCATCTGTAGTTGCAAACTGTCCTCCTTTGTGTTAACTACCTTACATAGTTTTGTATCATCTGCAAATACTGATATTTTACTCTGTAAACCATCCACCAGATCATTAATAAATATATTAAATAGTAGAGGGCCCAATACAGACCCCTGTGGCACCCCACTAGTAACCCTGGCCCAATCTGAGTATGCACCATTAATAACCACTCTTTGTTTTCTACCACTAAGCCAGCTACCTACCCATCCACACATTTTCCCCGAGCCCAAGCTTTCTCATTTTACTTAGCAGTCTTTTATGTGGGACAGAAGTGGAGATAAATGACATCCAATGCTTCTCCTCGGTCCATGTGAGAACTTACATCCTCATAGAAGCTGATCAGGTTAGTGTGACAGGAGCGATCCTTCATAAATCCATGCTGATATGGAGTTAAACAATTATTAACATTGAGACATTCCATAATAGTATCCCTTAAAAACCCTTCAAACATTTTACCCACAACAGATGTTAAGCTTACCGGCCTATAGTTTCCAGGTTCCCTTCATCATACGGGCGGCCTCCATTCCTCATCATACGGGCGGCCTCCATTCCTCATCATACGGGCGGCCTCCATTCCTCATCATACAGGTGGCTTCCATTACTCATCATATGGGCAGCCTCCATTACTGATCATACGGACGGCCTCCATTACTGATCATACAGGCGGCCTCCATTACTCATCATACAAGCGGCCTCCATTACTCATCATACGGGCGGCCTCTATTACTCATCATACGAGCGGCCTCTATTACTCATCATACGAGCGGCCTCCATTACTCATCATACAGGCGGCCTCCATTACTCATCATACGGGCGGCCTCCATTACTCATCATACAAGCGGCCTCCATTACTCATCATACAGGTGGCCTCCATTACTCATCATATGGGCAGCCTCCATTACTGATCATACGGATGGCCTCCATTACTGATCATAAGGGCGGCCTCCATTACTCATCATACAAGCGGCCTCCATTACTCATCATACGGGCGGCCTCTATTACTCATCATACGAGCGGCCTCTATTACTCATCATACGAGCGGCCTCCATTACTCATCATACGGGCGGCCTCCATTACTCATCATACGGGCGGCCTCCATTACTCATCATACAAGCAGCCTCCATTACTCATCATACAGGTGGCCTCCATTACTCATCATATGGGCAGCCTCCATTACTGATCATACGGATGGCCTCCATTACTGATCATACGGGCGGCCTCCATTACTCATCATACAAGCGGCCTCCATTACTCATCATACGGGCGGCCTCTATTACTCATCATACGAGCGGCCTCTATTACTCATCATACGAGCGGCCTCCATTACTCATCATACGGGCGGCCTCCATTACTCATCATACGGGCGGCCTCCATTACTCATCATACGGGCGGCCTCTATTACTCATCATACCCGTGGCCTCCATTACTCATCATACGGGCGGCCTCCATTACTCATCATACGGGCGGCCTCCATTACTCATCAAACGGGTGGCCTCCATTACTCATCATATGGGAGGCCTCCATTCCTCATCATACGGGCGGCCTCCATTACTCATCATACGGGCAGCCTCCATTACTCATTATACGGGCGGCCTCCATTCCTTGTAGTAGTTTAGTTGCCGCCTTTGAACTGACTAACTTCTGAATGTTCTTTTTAAACTGCGGAGCCCAAAACTGGATCCCATTTTCCAGATATGGCCTTACAAGTGATTTATAGAGGGGTAACAATACGTTGGGATCACGGGATCTAATCTCTCTTTTTATACACCCTAGAATCTTGTTTGCTTTAGCAGCTGCTGCCTGACATTGAGTGCTGCTGCTCAGCTTATTTGTAATGAGAATACCCAAGTCCTTCTCCTGTTCTGTAGTCCGGAGGTCACTTCCATTTAATGTATACGTAGTTATAGGATTACTCCGTCCTCGGTGCATTACTCCATATTTATCCCCATTACATCTCCTCTGTCCAGTGTCTGCCCATTCTGACATCTTATCCAGATCTTTTTGAAATATTGTATCAAGGTCAGTTTTTAATATCCTACATAGTTTGGTGTCATCAGCAAAGACTGACACTTTACTATCAATCCCATCCACAAGGTCATTAATAAAGAGATTAAAAAGAATCGGTCCTAGCACAGATCCCTGCGGCACCCCACTGCTCCCAGTACAGATCCCTGCAGCCCCCACTGCTCCCAGTACAGATCCCTGCGGCCCCACTGCTCCCAGTACAGATCCCTGCAGCCCCCACTGCTCCCAGTACAGATCCCTGCGGCCCCACTGCTCCCAGTACAGATCCCTGCAGCCCCCACTGCTCCCAGTACAGATCCCTGCAGCCCCCACTGCTCCCAGTACAGATCCCTGCGGCCCCCACTGCTCCCAGTACAGATCCCTGCGGCCCCCACTGCTCCCAGTACAGATCCCTGTTGCCCCCACTGCTCCCAGTACAGATCCCTGCGGGCCCCCACTGCTCCCAGTACAGATCCCTGCGGTCCTCACTGTTCCCAGTACAGATCCCTGTGGTCCCCACTGCTCCCAGTACAGATCCCTGTGGTCCCCACTGCTCCCAGTACAGATCCCTGTGGTCCCCACTGCTCCCAGTACAGATCCCTGTGGTCCCCAGTGCTCCCAGTACAGATCCCTGCGGTTCCCACTGCTCCCAGTACAGACCCCTGTGGTCCCCACTGCTCCCAGTACAGATCCCTGCGGCCCCCACTGCTCCCAGTACAGATCCCTGCGGCCCCCTACTGCTCCCAGTACAGACCCCTGCGGTTCCCACTGCTTCCAGTACAGATCCCTGTGGTTCCCACTGCTCCCAGTACAGATCCCTGTGGTCCCCACTGCTCCCAGTACAGATCCCTGCGGTCCCCACTGCTCCCAGTACAGATCCCTGCAGTCCCCACTGCTCCCAGTACAGATCCCTATGGCCCCCACTGCTCCCAGTACAGATCCCTATGGCCCCCACTGCTCCCAGTACAGATCCCTGCGGTCCCCACTGCTCCCAGTACAGATCCCTACAGTACCTCACTGCTCCCAGTACAGATCCCTGTGGTCCCCTCTGCTCCCAGTACAGATCCCTGTGGTCCCCACTGCTCCCAGTACAGATCCCTGCGGTCCCCACTGCTCCCAGTACAGATCCCTGCAGTCCCCACTGCTCCCAGTACAGATCCCTGCAGCACCCCACTGCTCCCAGTACAGATCCCTGCGGCACCCCACTGCTCCCAGTACAGATCCCTGCAGCACCCCACTGCTCCCAGTACAGATCCCTGCAGCACCCCACTGCTCCCAGTACAGATCCCTGCAGCACCCCACTGCTCCCAGTACAGATCCCTGCGGCCCCCACTGCTGCCAGTACAGATCCCTGCGGTCCCCTCTGCTCCCAGTACAGATCCCTGCGGCCCCCACTGCTCCCAGTACAGATCCCTGCGGTCCCCACTGCTCCCAGTACAGATCCCTGCAGTCCCCACTGCTCCCAGTACAGATCCCTGCGGCCCCCACTGCTCCCAGTACAGATCCCTGCGGCCCCCACTGCTCCCAGTACAGATCCCTGCAGTCCCCACTGCTCCCAGTACAGATCCCTGCAGCACCCCACTGCTCCCAGTACAGATCCCTGCGGTCCCCTCTGCTCCCAGTACAGATCCCTGCGGCCCCCACTGCCCCCAGTACAGATCCCTGCGGTCCCCACTGCTCCCAGTACAGATCCCTGCAGTCCCCACTGCTCCCAGTACAGATCCCTGCGGTCCCCACTGCTCCCAGTACAGATCCCTGCAGTCCCCACTGCTCCCAGTACAGATCCCTACAGTACCTCACTGCTCCCAGTACAGATCCCTGCGGTCCCCTCTGCTCCCAGTACAGATCCCTGTGGTCCCCACTGCTCCCAGTACAGATCCCTGCGGTTCCCACTGCTCCCAGTACAGATCCCTGCGGTTCCCACTGCTCCCAGTACAGATCCCTGTGGTCCCCACTGCTCCCAGTACAGATCCCTGCGGTCCCCACTGCTCCCAGTACAGATCCCTGCGGGCCCCCACTGCTCCCAGTACAGATCCCTGCGGTCCT
Source organism: Anomaloglossus baeobatrachus (assembly GCF_048569485.1). Taxonomy (NCBI): domain Eukaryota; kingdom Metazoa; phylum Chordata; class Amphibia; order Anura; family Aromobatidae; genus Anomaloglossus; species Anomaloglossus baeobatrachus. Next base: position 1,350,107 of record NC_134357.1, read on the forward strand.
CACTGTTCCCAGTACAGATCCCTGCAGCCCCCACTGCTCGCAGTACAAATCCCTGCGGCCCCCACTGCTCCCAGTACAGATCCCTGCGGCCCCCACTGCTCCCAGTACAGATCCCTGTTGCCCCCACTGCTCCCAATACAGATCCCTGCGGGCCCCCACTGCTCCCAGTACAGATCCCTGCGGTCCTCACTGTTCCCAGTACAGATCCCTGTGGTCCCCACTGCTCCCAGTACAGATCCCTGTGGTCCCCACTGCTCCCAGTACAGATCCCTGTGGTCCCCACTGCTCCCAGTACAGATCCCTGTGGTCCCCAGTGCTCCCAGTACAGATCCCTGCGGTTCCCACTGCTCCCAGTACAGACCCCTGTAGTCCCCACTGCTCCCAGTACAGATCCCTGCGGCCCCCTACTGCTCCCAGTACAGATCCCTGCGGTTCCCACTGCTTCCAGTACAGATCCCTGCGGTTCCCACTGCCCCCAGTACAGATCCCTGTGGTCCCCACTGCTCCCAGTACAGATCCCTGCGGTCCCCACTGCTCCCAGTACAGATCCCTGCAGTCCCCACTGCTCCCAGTACAGATCCCTATGGCCCCCACTGCTCCCAGTACAGATCCCTATGGCCCCCACTGCTCCCAGTACAGATCCCTGCGGTCCCTACTGCTCCCAGTACAGATCCCTTCAGTACCTCACTGCTCCCAGTACAGATCCCTGTGGTCCCCACTGCTCCCAGTACAGATCCCTGCGGCCCCCACTGCTCCCAGTACAGATCCCTGCGGTCCCCACTGCTCCCAGTACAGATCCCTGCAGTCCCCACTGCTCCCAGTACAGATCCCTACAGTACCTCACTGCTCCCAGTACAGATCCCTGCGATTCCCACTGCTCCCAGTACAGATCCCTGCGGTTCCCACTGCTCCCAGTACAGATCCCTGTGGTCCCCACTGCTCCCAGTACAGATCCCTGCGGTCCCCACTGCTCCCAGTACAGATCCCTGCGGTCCCCACTGCTCCCAGTACAGATCCCTGCGGTCCCCACTGCTCCCAGTACAGATCCCTGCGGTCCCCACTGCTCCCAGTACAGATCCCTGCGGTCCCCACTGCTCCCAGTACAGGTCCCTGCGGCCCCCACTGCTCCCAGTACAGATCCCTGTGGCCCCACTGCTCCCAGTACAGATCCCTGCGGCCCCCACTGCTCCCAGTACAGATCCCTGTGGCCCCCACTGCTCCCAGTACAGATCCCTGCAGTCCCCACTGCTCCCAGTACAGATCCCTGCAGTCCCCACTGCTCCCAGTACAGATCCCTGTGGCCCCCACTGCTCCCAGTACAGATCCCTGCAGTCCCCACTGCTCCCAGTACAGATCCCTACAGTACCTCACTGCTCCCAGTACAGATCCCTGCGGCCCCCACTGCTCCCAGTACAGATCCCTGTCGCTCCCACTGCTCCCAGTACAGATCCCTGCGGTCCCCACTGCTCCCAGTACAGATCCCTGCGGCCCCCACTGCTCCCAGTACAGATCCCTGCGGTCCCCACTGCTCCCAGTACAGATCCCTGCGGTCCCCACTGCTCCCAGTACAGATCCCTGCGGTCCCCACTGCTCCCAGTACAGATCCCTGCAGTCCCCACTGCTCCCAGTACAGATCCCTGCGGTTCTCACTGCTCCCAGTACAGATCCCTGTGGTCGTTGACTCGCCCACCCCAGGGCTATGGGACACCCGGTGCCGGGCCGGACTAGTCCGGGGGTAGTCAGTGGTGGCGGGGCCCGACTCCGTGGCCCTGGTGGGTGTCAATTTAAATATGGCTGGTGACTTGGGGGTTTGTGTTCATGACGCCACCTGTGGTATGCGGCTATTAAGCCGCCGCTGCTGTGTAAGGCCTCCGGGGTGATGATATGGCAGCAATGGTGGTACTGCTCCCCACAGGTGGAGCGGTGCCCCAGGGACACTGTTGGTGCTCGTGAGAGTCTATGGTGTTGTGTGGATAACACGGTGCAGGGCCGACAGGCAACGAAAGAAACAGGCACAAACAACAGTCTCTTTACCTTCTCCTCTTTTACTTCACAAACGGTTAGTCCTGGGAGACCGTCACAGGTGGTAGAGGGCTCCGGCCGGCCTGGAAGTAACTGAGATGTCGTTTTGGCCAGATGAGTATGAGGCCTACTCCTGTTCTTTTCCTTACTGTGATAGGACCCTGCTCTCTGGATTTAGCAATGGCCCTCTTGCTGCTGGGACCGGTGGTACGTCCCTTTCCCTCTGTGGTAGGCTGCACAGGCCCTCTCTGGTGCTTCTCTGCTGGAGTCCACACCGGGCCCTGATGATGCAGCTGTACCTTCGGGCTGTTTATGGGCCAGGTGCTTGCAGCTCTCCTGCCCTTCGGATTCGGCTACCAGGCAGTATTTTAGGCCCTGGTGGCCACAGACTCCGATGTCCGAGTCTCTTCTGTGCCTCTCTGCTCCTCCTGCCTCACTGGGCCAAGCTGCTCCAGCTCCAGGCCCCAGTTCCACAGGACAGCACTACTCTGCGTCTGCTTGCTATCACTTCTCTCTACAGACTGGCTACTAACTCCTCCCTCAGGCCAGACTTAAGGAATGCTCCCTGGAACTCCAGGTTCAGAGCTCCCCCTGCTGGTCTGAGGGAGAACTGCGTTGGATGTTAAACTTACTGGCCAATAGACCTCCCAATTACCTCCAGGCTCAGCATTAACCCTTTCGAGGGGCAATGCTGTTGTGGCGACCAGGTCCTGGGGCGCCACACTCCCCCTTAGGTAAACTGAGTACTCCTGGACTGAAGAAAACAAAACAAGACATAACATGTTACAATCTTAAACAACTATAAGAGTCCAGTGTGGCTCCCTGCCGGGTGTCCATTACACTGCTCCATGGGGGACCAGCCGCGATAAAACCCCCAACGTAGGCTCTGGGCGTGCGTCAGAGCATTGCTGACCCCACTCTATGCACGCTGGACGGGTTTTTCTTCAGGGGTGCTGAGCACACTGGTGCTAACTATGTACAGCTAGAGTGTTGGCCACCCATAGTCCAGTGGCCCAATTGTCCATTTACTTAATCACCTAAGACAAAAACATTTTATACAAGACATTTCAACTAACTATATACATTCTGTTAGGTATTTTACTTTCTATGTTCTATACCTTGGAGGGGGCTGTTCCCGAGTGCTACGTTGGGACCGGCGTAGCTCTGGGGTTTGTCCCTGACTACTTGGAGTGTCAGCCCCCTCCGTGTTACTGGTTGGCCTAACCCTGACAGGTATGCGTGATGATTGCCTACGGGGTCTCAGATTCGCCAAGGGTACGACAGGTTCACCACTGGCAGGGGGTTGATTCTCCTGTTCTACTGCTGGCGTGTCATCTGGTGTTGGGACGGACAGTTCCTTAGGTGGATCTGGAGCCTCTTCTATCTCCGGCTCGACCAACTGCGGGAACGTCAAGACTGGTACCACTATGGCGTTATTGATTCGGGTCCAAGTTTTGGGGAATTTTCCGAGGATTGTTTGGATCATCTCTTCCTCCTTTTCTTGCATTTGGGGACTTTCTTGTGTTTCTTCTACTTCTTTTTGGATTTTGCACCGCTCACGGCACGCTTTCAGGCAGTCTCTAGAAACTGTTTGATAGGTCTTGCCTTCATCCTTGCTTATGAGGCATACCTTACTATTGTCAAAGTTGGAGGGAATAATGGTGTAGGGTTCATTCTCCCACTGATCATCTAATTTATGCGCCCTCCGCTTTTTCTTGAGGACCTGTTCTCCAGGTGCTAAGGGAGTTGCTGGGGCTGTTTGATTGTAGTTCTTTTCTTGTCTCATTCTTGCTTGGGACAGGCTCTTTTCTACGCATTCCTGAACTTTGCGGTACTGCTGTTGTCACTCTGTATCCTGTATCCTCTATCTCTTGGACCGCTTCAGGTGACACAGTTCCCATCTCTAAGTCTACAGGTAACTTGCCAGGTCTTGCTCGCATCAGGTAAGCAGGGCTGCAGTTGGTTGAATTTATTGGGATATGGTTATACAGGTCTACCAGATCTGGTAACTTCTCTGGCCATTGGTTTCTTTCTTCCAGAGGTAGAGTCTTGAGCATATCAATGACCACATGGTTCATCTTCTCGCACAATCCATTGGTTTGGGGGTGGTACGGTGAGGTTCTGATTTTCTTACAACCGTACATGTTACAGAACTCTTGAAACACTTCTGCCTCGAATGCAGGACCTTGATCAGTCAGTACCCTTTCAGGGTAACCGTGAGGTCGACAAAAGTATGCCTGAAACGCTCTAGCTGCTGTTCTGGCTGTCTGGTCTTTCACAGGCACTACTACCAGGAAACGAGAGTAATGGTCCACCATGGTGAGGGCGTAAACATAGCCTGACCGGCTCAGTGTTAACTTCACGTGGTCCAGGGCCACCAACTCTAGGGGCTGCTTCGTGACAATTGACTGTAGGGGAGACCTCTGGCTGGCACCATCTTTCCACCTCAGGTTACACGGACCACAGTCTCGGCACCACTTCTCGACTGTCTTTCTCATGTGCACCCAGTAGAACCGATCACGGAGTAGGGTCTCCAACTTCTTCCACCCGAAGTGTCCTGCTTTATCATGGTAAGCTGCTAGGACCATTGGAGCATCCCTCTGTGGGACCACTATCTGCCAGACGAGTTCATTCGTTCGCCAGTTGACATATCTCTTGCATAGCTTGCCTTGGTAGGTGAACAGTCGTCCCCTCTCCTTCCACAGCTGCTGGGCTTCTTCTGGAGCATCTGGGCCAAGATGGGTCTCAGCTTGTGCTAGCTTTTCTTTGACCAATCGCACGGCCGGGTCACCGTTCTGTGTCTCTTTACAATTATGGTGGAGTAATGGGTTGACCGAGACCTCGTGCTGGCTCGAGCGCTTCTCTCCTACAGCATGCTCACACTGGGAAACACCTTGGTGATGAAAAGCCGGTAACTCTATCTCTTCGAGTTCATCCAGGTCTTCTCCAGACTCAGGTAAGTTAGGCATTCTGGACAGCGCATCAGCATTGTTATTCTTCTTGCCAGCCCGGTACATGATGGTAAAGTCAAAGTTAGACAGCCGGGCCATCCATCGCTGCTCCAACGCACCTAGCTTGGCTGTTGCCAGATGTGTCAACGGATTGTTGTCCGTGAAGATGGTGAACTTGGCCGACGCCAGATAGTGCTTGAAGCGTTCAGTCACTGCCCAAACAATAGCGAGGAACTCCAGCTTGAAGGAACTGTAGTTTTCTGGATTCCTTTCTGTGGGACGAAGCTTCCTGCTGGCGTAAGCTATCACCTTCTCTCTGCCTCCCTGCACCTGGGACAGAACTGCTCCCAGGCCCACATTGCTGGCGTCTGTGTACAGTACAAACGGCAGGCTGTAGTCAGGGTAGGCCAGAATTTCTTCTCCCGTGAGAGCCCCTTTCAGCCGGACAAAAGACGTTTCTATTTGGCTGTTCCATTCAAATGGAGGGCTTTGCTTCTTAGCCTTCTTTGGCTGGCCCACCAGGAGATCTTGAAGAGGTGCTGCTATCTTGGTGAAACCATCAATGAACCTTCGGTAGTAGCCCACCAGCCCAAGGAACTGCCGCACCTCCTTTACTGTGGTGGGTCTCGGCCAGTCCTTGATTACTGTGACTTTCTCTGGATCAGGTGCCACACCTTCTGTGCTGACCACATGACCCAGGTACTGTACCTTTGGCTTCAAGAGGTGACATTTAGACGGCTTGATCTTCAGGCCATATTTCGACAAGGACTCAAACACTTCTGCTAAGTGCTTCAGGTGGTCTTCATAAGTCTTGGAGTAGACTATGACGTCATCCAGGTACAACAGCACGGTTTCAAAGTTGTGGTAGCCCAAGCAGCACTCCATCAACCTTTGGAATGTCCCTGGGGCGTTGCAGAGCCCGAATGGCATACAGTTGAACTCGCAGAGGCCCATTGGTGTCGTGAATGCAGTCTTCTCCTTGTCCGCCTCTGCCACGGGAACCTGCCAATACCCACTGGTGAGATCTAAGGTGGAGAAATAGTTAGCTGACTTTAAGGCTGTTAGTGACTCCTCTATTCTGGGCAGTGGATAAGCATCTTTATGTGTAATGCGGTTAATTTGCCTGTAATCTACGCACATTCTCATTGTACCATCTTTTTTCTTTACGAGCACTAGTGGAGCTGCCCAGGGGCTACAACTATCTCTGATAACCCCAGCCTCCTTCATTTCCTGTAACATTTCTTTGGCACGCTGATACTGTGCTGGGGGTACAGGGCGGTATCTCTCTTTAATGGGATGATGATCACCCATGGGGATTTGATGTTTAACCCCTTTTACCTGTCCAAAATCTAGGGGGTGTTTGCTGAAGACCCGCTCGTACTCCTGTACCACCCGGTAAACCCCATGCTTTTGGTGTGAGGGGGTGGAGTCGGTGCCCACATGTAATTTTTGGCACCAGTCTTCCAGCTGTCCCTTGGAGCCATTGTCTTCCGCCTGGTCGGACGGGATCAAGGGTTCCACTGCTTTGATGGTATTGTTGCTGACAGTGTACAGCTTAGCTACAGTGGCGTACTGGGGCAATTTGGCCTCCTCCTCCCCACAATTCAGGACGCGGACGGGCACTCTTCCCTTGCGGACGTCTGCTACCCCTCTGGCTATCAGGACACCAGGCCTACTTTCTGAATACACAGGTTCCACCAGGGCATGGTAATCCTGACCCTTGAGGCCTATTGCTGCCTGACACCATATCAACATTTCACTTCTTGGGGGTATTGCAATGGGGAGGGGGTCACTTACCCTTACACTGCCAATTTCTCCTCCGGCCAGCTCTACCTGCTGCCTCCTCATCAGGGCTCTGATTTCCCTCTGTAGGGCACGCTGCTGCCCGGAGCTGGCAGTTTCAGACGCCTGTTGCAACAAAACTATCACTTCGGCAATACAATTTTCTATCACATTTGTACCAATGGTTAGCAGTGGGTCAGATTCTTTGTGATCAATATCTACAATTATCATCCCCTGACATGGCAATTCTACCTGCCCCACTTTAATGGTTACTTCTTTATACCCAATTTGAGGCAAGGGCTGACCATTACTGGCCACAATTGTTAAATCATCATCTGGGCCATGGTCAATGTCTGAATCAGCCCAATATCTTTTGTACAGTTTATAAGGGATGGTTGTTACCTGGGACCCCGTATCCAGGAGGGCATTCAAAGGGATCCCATCCAGCACAATAGGAAGAACCGGTCGTCCTCCCACATACTTGCTGCGGCTGGGGGTTGAGCCGGGCTTCCTTACACGTGGGGGTTGGCTCCTGGCCCCAGGCTCGGCCCATTTAAAGGACAGTGTCTTGCAATGTGGCCCACCTGGCTGCAGCGGCGGCAGATCGGTTGTCCAGTTGAATCATACCGGTCTGTGTCTTTTCCTCGGGTCGGCGGTATCCTCCTCTGTCGCATCCATGGGGCGTCATCTGGGCTGGAGGCCAACTCGATTCTTGCAGGCGATGGGGTCACTTGTAGAGACTGCACGGTCTTGGCCAGGGCAGCTACAGTCTTGGTCAGCTCCTGGACCTGCCGTCTGAGCTTTGCAGTGGGATCCTTATCCAGGGACTGCGCCTCAGCCCCTGCAGCGGCTCGTGTTGCAGGCACCACCCCGGGGTACGTGATAGCAAGAGGCCGGAGCGGTACTGGGTCATTCGGTGTAGATTCTCTCAGTACCCGGATGGCCTGGTCCTTAAACTTTGCAAAGTCCAGAGCAGGGTTCTGCAGGACCATGATACGCAGCTGGGTCCTGTGGGCATCTGACAGGAGCCCCTCTATGAACTGCTCAGTTAGGAGTTTGTCTTCTTCATGTACACTCTCTGGGTCCACCTGTTTAATTGCTTTCAGGGCCTCCTGCAAGTTTAAGGCATAGTCCCTGATGCTGTCTGTGGCCCGTTGTTTGCACCCAAAGAATCTCATCTTTATTTCTGCTGCGGTGCGGGTGTCAAAAGTACTCTTTAGCTTGGCCAGTATCTGGGTTGCTGTCCCTTTATCTGTATCAGGCCAGGACTTCACTTCACGCTGGGCCGCGCCGGCTAGCTGCCCCATTAATATGCCCACCTTCTGGCTCTCAGTCAGAGGATACACCCGGAACAAGCTGTGCAGCCTTTCTCTGAAGTCGCTCAGGGTATGGGACTCCCCGGAGTACTGCGGCAGCCATTCTGCTCCCGGGATGTACAGCATTGTGATCGGCATTACCGGCGCTACAGCGGGGACTGGGGCGACGGCGACTGGGATTACATCGGCTGGCGCCGCGGCGTCTCGGGCTATGGCAGCCACCTGCTCTCCCTCTGTGTCGGACATCTTCCTCCCCCTTAGTGAACCTCACCAGACTCCGTTCACTTTTCAAAATCTCTTCCGGGTAGCGCGGGGTTAACAACCCTCCGCTCTGATGGCGCGCTCCCTTCGCTCTCTTTTCCGGGCACGCCTCCCTTCTTCCTGCGCTCAGCGAGGCTAATGGCGGCGGCAGTTTTCAAACAGTAACACAGTCTTTTAGGCACAGTTTCTGCAGGCGCACAGTACCCGGTGGGACCGGGCACGAAATCCTGTTCGTGATGCCAAAGTTGAGTCGCCCACCCCAGGGCTATGGGACACCCGGTGCCGGGCCGGACTAGTCCGGGGGTAGTCAGTGGTGGCGGGGCCCGACTCCGTGGCCCTGGTGGGTGTCAATTTAAATATGGCTGGTGACTTGGGGGTTTGTGTTCATGACGCCACCTGTGGTATGCGGCTATTAAGCCGCCGCTGCTGTGTAAGGCCTCCGGGGTGATGATATGGCAGCAATGGTGGTACTGCTCGCCACAGGTGGAGCGGTGCCCCGGGGATACTGTTGGTGCTCGTGAGAGTCTATGGTGTTGTGTGGATAACACGGTGCAGGGCCGACAGGCAATGAAAGAAACAGGCACAAACAACAGTCTCTTTACCTTCTCCTCTTTTACTTCACAAACGGTTAGTCCTGGGAGACCGTCACAGGTGGTAGAGGGCTCCGGCCGGCCTGGAAGTAACTGAGATGTCGTTTTGGCCAGATGAGTATGAGGCCTACTCCTGTTCTTTTCCTTACTGTGATAGGACCCTGCTCTCTGAATTTAGCAATGGCCCTCTTGCTGCTGGGACCATGGGTACGTCCCTTTCCCTCTGTGGCAGATTGCACAGACCCTCTCTGGTGCTTCTCTGCTGGAGTCCACACCGGGCCCTGATGATGCAGCTGTACCTTCGGGCTGTTTATGGGCCAGGTGCTTGCAGCTCTCCTGCCCTTCGGATTCGGCTACCAGGGAGTATTTTAGGCCCTGGTGGCCACAGACTCCGATGTCCGAGTCTCTTCTGTGCCTCTCTGCTCCTCCTGCTTCACTGGGCCAAGCTGCTCCAGCTCTAGGCCCCAGATCCACAGGACAGCACTACTCTGCGTCTGCTTGCTATCACTTCTCTCTACAGACTGACTACTAACTCCTCCCTCAGGCCAGACTTAAGGAATGCTCCCTGGAACTCCAGGTTCAGAGCTCCCCCTGCTGGTCTGAGGGAGAACTGCGTTGGATGTTAAACTTACTGGCCAATAGACCTCCCAATTACCTCCAGGCTCAGCATTAACCCTTTGGAGGGGCAATGCTGTTGTGGCGACCAGGTCCTGGGGCGCCACATCCACACTGCTCCCAGTACAGATCCCTGTGATCCCCACTGCTCCCAGTACAGATCCCTGCGGTCCCCACTGCTCCCAGTACAGATCCCTGCAGTCCCCAGTGCTCCCAGTACAGATCCCTGCAGTTCCCAGTGCTCCCAGTACAGATCCCTGCGGCCCCCACTACTCCCAGTACAGATCCCTACGGCTGCCACTGCTCCCAGTACAGATCCCTGCGGTCCCCACTGCTCCCAGTACAGATCCCTGCGGTCCCCACTGCTCCCAGTACAGATCCCTGTGGTCCCCACTGCTCCCAGTACAGATCCCTGCGGTCCCCACTGCTCCCAGTACAGATCCCTGCGGTTCCCACTGCTCCCAGTACAGATCCCTGTGGTTCCCACTGCTCCCAGTGTTGAGGATAAAGAATTGAGTATCCAAAAATACTTAATTCAGCCATTTCATAGACTCAGTTATATAGTTCAGTAGATGTGAACTAACACACATATTTGTGAATGCTTTTGTTTCTTACTAACATGTATATATGTATATTGCATATTCAGTGTATTTTCCTTAGACACAGTATATACCAGCACATGTAATTGTAAAGATGGCTGCTATTTCCTGTTCTACACCCAAGACAGATGGACAAAAGAAATTCCTGGAGTCTGGACTGACCAATCCAAGAAGGATGTGTAGATCTCTCTACGTCATGAAGCCCTGCCCTGCGATACTTGATTGGACTAAAACTTTTGTTTACACCCCCTTACTGCTTGGTCTAGAGTTTCTTTCAAACAATAAAAAGCACACTTGGTTAAGAGCCAGTCATGGAGATAGATGTAACTGACTTGCTGTCTAGTTATTTAATCTCGAAGTGCACTCATGACATTTTTAATTAGAAACAGCAGCTAGATCCCGAGAGATCCTTTGAGTCTCATCATCATCATCGTCATTTGGACCTTGACATTTGGCGCCCAACGTGGGGCCACCGAGAAGAGTGAGTCAGAGCTTCCATTTTCCGGACGTCTGGGGGCTACTCCACAAGTATCCAGGTGTTGCTCGATATCGAGGTTTGATCGCCCTCCGTTTCACGGTAAGCATCATATACATTGTGTGTGCTGTTTTACCTGTGGTTCGAGAGACACCTGGCGAAAGGGGGTGGTCACTAGTCCGGAGAATGGTAGTGCACCGGAGACCTAACGGTGTGACTGTCGCTCGCCGGTGACCTAGAGAAAAAACCCAGACCCTATAGGTGCTGGCTTTTAGGTCTTTTGTATGGGATCTAGCTGTCTGTATTATTGAGAAGCTGTTGATTTGTATATAGTGTGATTTCTCTGTTTGGTTCTCGGAGAGTTAATTGTCTGTTATTGTTCACGGAGGCTAGGGATGCAGCTGCTGTCTTTGTTCTGTGAAAAAGAAAGGGGGTCAGTCCCTCACTGGCTGCTTACATGGGACAGAGAGCGGGAGTTGTATTACGCGCTGTGCCTGCAGACTTTTAGACAAAGAAAGCAGGGGGGGAAGTTAATCACCCACTGCCTGCATTTCTCCACTAAGAGGAAAGTTTGTGTGTGCTAGAAAGAAGGGGGGTTGATAGTGCCCACACAGATGCAGCTGCTGTCTTTGTTCTGTGGAGGAGAAGGGGCGTCAGTGTGTGTGTTGGCCATTGCCCACCGGCTGCTTGAGAAAGAGCAGAGATCGAATTACATAGCTACGTCCCTGCTGTCTTTTAGCTGAGAAGCAAGGGGGGTGAAGGAATGAACAGGCAGAGACAAGACAGCGCAGCTCTTTGCAGTGAGGAGAAAGGAGGGGTCAGTGGGCTAATATACAGGAGATGGCTGCAGCCTTTCTATAGTAAAGCAAGTTGTAATGATTTGAAAGAAAGACAAGTGTTATTTTGGTTTGGATTTGAGAGAAATTAACTGGTTTATGCGTTTTTCAGCATTTTGTAATCGTTGGTTTGTTTTTGGAACAGAGAGATAAGGGAATTGGCGTGTCCGCCAGTGTTTTTTTTTATATAACACATCGATTTCTGTGTTAATAGCCGGAAATAGGAACACGTGGAGAACGGTATTAGTATCCACGTGTTGGACGCTGAAAAAGTGCGTCCTCTTACACGGGAAAGAGGGGGAGGGATTCCGGTGGTGGAGAAAAGTGTTTTGAACCAGCGTATTCCCCTGAGTATTAACTCATGCACTGCTATGTGAGAAGCCGGAAAAATAGGAACGTACGAGGAACGGTATTGTATTCGTACGTTGGACGTCGAAGTGTGTCCTTATTGCATAGTAGGGAAGTGGGAAGAGGGTTCAGTTGGATGTGGCCAATCCAACTAGAACACTGTATACTCTGTTCAAAAGATAAATATGTTGTTTTTAGTAGGAGCTGAGAACGCTGTCGCCCTAGTTACAAAAAAAACCGGAAAAAATCTAAAAGATTGCAAAAAGTTGTGTAAAATCGTTGGACTACCACTAGATGGCAGGCTGCAACCCATGTACTGAAGTTCAGATTAATCTCCAGTGAGAGTATCCTGGAGAACAAAGACCTCATTCACTGTCTGTTGCTGTTTGTAGAATCACTAAATGTTTTTCTCTAGCTGTGCCTCATGGTTTTCCTTTAGAAGTCATTATATCTGGTATTAATCAAATCTCTCCTTTGTATGCTGGAATGCAAATTTACAGGCACTAAAAGTATCCCTGGTTTACTACGTAGTTCCAGCCACTCCCAGTACACCCAGGGAGTCACAACATGGATGCTACACCCGGAAGTCAGGTGCCTGGAACTTCCTGTGGCAGCCGTCTTGCTACACCCACTGATGGCAGTACACCTCATAAGCCACACCCCTCGCAATGGCTCTTTGTTCAAAGCTCTCCACCCATCCCCGGTGGGAGGTGTTCTCTGGTATAAATGACTAACACATTTGAATAAGTATAAATAGTATATTTGTTTACTCAGCTATCCCATAAATGCAAGTCAAAGATAAGTAAGTGAAATTTTTATTGAATTGATAAATAATCAGAGATAAGAATGGAATGTGTCTTGATGGAATGTGTCTTTCCCCAATAGTGACGTAAGTTTGGTTTAACCCTTAGAGTTCAGGATTTCACATTTTTAGTTTACTGCTTATACCGGAATAGGGAATATTAGATTTCATGGGATGTGCGATTTAATTTGTGTTGTTTTGTTTTTAATGGCGATTTATTTGAACAATATATTTTTATTTTGTGACTCTATCACCTTTTCTGTTTTTACGATTATTTCTAAACAATTTATATATTTTTGCAGGTTAGTCGCCTAGTCACAGCTGTCATTTAATCATGTCTCAGTTGTTTCTACTATGAAAGGTTTTTCTTTTCTTTATGGATACAGTGTTTATTGTAAGGTTTTAAAATTTCCCAGTAATGTATATTGTTGTGAGATATACGTTATTTTCAGTGTTTGTTCATTTTAGGTTTTAGTATGTGGCTAATTTATTACCTGCTGTTTTATCTTTTCTTTTAGGGAATATCAGTATAAAAACGCTGAATTTTGCCATATTGGTAAATAAACAATTAAACAAGGGGGGAATAAGGTATTAATTATATTCTCCAGTTTCTTGGAGGGCGCAGCAGGCATATTAGATAGGTTTTGAAGCTGACCTTTTTCCCATAGGCTATGTTTATTAGATTACTATGAGGTATATCTGTTAACTGAAATAGGAAAAATCTTGTCCTATATGTTTATTTGTTTGTTTATTTATTTAGTATTTTCAGTCATGTGAAGTATAGATGACCACTAACTGTATTATGATCAGAGATGAAGTTATACGAATGATCTAATGTATATTTTTTAGTTTTTGTTTTTATAGATGAAACCAGATGGTGGTCGATTCTGCACTGGATATGCTGCTGTTTACACCACATGAGGTAGTCTAAATTCGACCACTCCCTCCAATCCTATTGATACAGGAGACAGTGATGCATTAATGCCTCTCTTGATGGGTAGAACAGGAGTGGGTAAGAGTCTTTAGAGGTGTATGTAGGTTGTAGATTTTTTCCTGTTGTCAAATGAATTAGGTATGCCGAAAAGAAAGTTTAGATCTGAGCTGATGGATTCGGATGGAGATCCTCGCACAGGTGCAGCTGACCAAGAAGCAGTGAACGGGCCTAGAGTTGAGAGTCTTTCACCAATACCGACCATGCCTTGGTGACACCGGTCACGTCAGTGACTTCTGTCACTCCTTGTGTTCTTAAATCCCTACAGGAACAAGCGATACAACAAGGAATGGAGTGTGACATGCAGGGAGCCAGCTGACTGAGGAAGGTCTGTGGACAAAGGGTGGTAAGCTTTCTCTGCCATGAGAGCTCTTCTTAAAGATGGCCCAGGTAACATCTGTGAAAGACAATTGTCAGTGTGTGCTTTGGTGACACCAGGGTTCAGTACCCAGGTGGGCAGACTCACCCAGTCTTGTAAGACAAGTGCCTAGAATGAAGTGAGAAAAAACTGTAAAGAGTCCGTAGAAACACCCTGCACCTACTCTACCCATTCTTAGAGACTGCAAACTGATTATAGATGTATATCATGAGCACGTTGTATGCAAGTCTGTGCGTGTTGTGTAAATTTCTCTCCATGTTTGGTTAGAGGCATTCCAGTGCAGAAAACGATATTATTGTTGAGAAGCACATGAAGGTGGTATGTAAAAAAAAATGTGTTTACAAAAAGTGTATATTTTATAGAAAAGTGGAAACTAGTAAATTGTGTATAAAATGTATATGTTTTGTTTTCTTTTTGCAATAAGCAGGTTTTTATGTAAGATGTTTTTTTGTTTAGCATAGACATGTATATTTTTATATAATTGACTGAATAGTGTGATAAACAGGTGTATTCTCCAATTCCAGATCTTAAAGCAGAGCTATTAGCATATGGTCTCTGTCACGGCCGGGCGGTCGGGCCGACCCAGGAGGTGGATCCACTGGACCGAACTCTTAAGATGGTGGTAGGGAGTCCGGCAGCTGAAGCACTGATGGGCAGCAGATCAGTCCGTGCAAGTGAAGGCAGCGGAGGAGTCCCTGGGACCACGGTGTCACAGATGGTAGTCCTGGTGACGTAGCTCAGGTTCGGAAGCCGAGATGATATCAGGCGGGGTCCGGAACCTCAGGAGCGAGATGACGGGTCACCGCAGGGATCCGAGATGGTACGGACTGTCAGATGGCAGACGGACAGTGTGCGGGGTTCAGGATACGGCAGACGGGATGGCGAGGCAGGTACGGCTCTACAAAGAGAGATAGGTGAGTACAGGCACATAAACACCAGGAGACCTGACTCCTAGCTCAGGGAACACGAAGATCAGGCCCCGCCCCCTTGGACACTAACCCCCTTTATACCCAGTACCTGTTCAACCTCATTTCCTGTTAATGGACGCTGGCCCTTTAAGAAAGGGTCAGTGACCGCGCGCGCGCCCTAACGCGCATGCGCGCCGCCCGGGTGCCAGAAGCCAGGGAAGGAGGCTGAGGGGAGGACGCAGGGGAGCCGGCCAGGTCCTGGGAAGCCGTCGGGCGCCGGGATCGGGGACCAGGGGGCCTGGGACGGACGGAATCCGGGGGCTGAGGAGCGGGCAGCGTGGCAGGTGAGCCGGGGAGCGGGGGTGAGGACCCGGGGAGCGTGACAGTACCCCCCCCCCACGCCCCCCACCCCGCAACCGGGACATGAAGGCACGGATAAGAGGAGTGCCCACGTTCTCCCTGGGCTCCCAAGACCTATCCTCAGGACCATACCCCTCCCAGTCCACCAGGAAGAACTGCCGACCTCGTACGGTCTTCATGGCCACGATATCCCTTACCGCATAGATGTCGTCATCGGCAATAGGTGGAGGGGCCGGACTGGCAGCATTGGAGAAGGGACCAAGGACCACCGGCTTGAGCAGGGAGACGTGGAATGAGTTGGGTATCCTCATCGTGGCCGGGAGCTGTAGCTTGTAGGAAACCTCATTGATCTTGCTGAGGACTTTAAACGGCCCAATGTAGCGAGGACCCAGCTTGTATGACGGTATCTTCAGGCGGACGTACTGGGAAGCAAGCCAGACGAGGTCTCCAGGAGAGAAACACGGAGGGTCTAGACGCCTTTTGTCAGCGTGTTTCTTCATCCGCTGGGAAGCGCGTCCAAGGGACGCCTTGACAGAGTCCCAAATGGTAGCGAAGTCACGGGCTACAGTATCAGCCGCAGGGACATCCGAAGAAGGGGATATAGGCAATGGAACGGAGGGCTGAAGTCCGTAAACGACATGGAAGGGAGATTTGGAGGACGACTCACTGATGTGGTGGTTATGTGAGAACTCAGCCCAAGGCAGAAGCGTGGACCAGTCGTCGTGATGGGTGTTGACATAGTGACGTAAGAAGGATGTCAAGATTTGATTGACCCTCTCCACTTGGCCATTAGACTGAGGATGGTATGCGGAAGAAAAGTCCAGAGTTACTCCCAGGTGTTTGCAGAGCGCCCTCCAGAAGCGGGAGGTGAACTGAGTTCCTCTGTCGGACACGATGTGGGATGGAAAGCCATGCAAGCGGAAGATGTGATGGATATAGGCTTCCGCGAGTTCCTGAGCAGAGGGCAGTCCAGCCATGGGGATGAAGTGGGCCATTTTGGAGAACCGGTCCACCACGACCCATATGACTGTGTGTCCAGAGGATAATGGCAAGTCCGTAATAAAGTCCATCGCAATGTGTTGCCAGGGAACTGAGGGTATCGGTAGAGGCAGCAGACGGCTATAGGGCAGGTGTTTGGGCGTCTTGTTCCTGGCACAAGAGGAGCAGGCAGAGACAAAGGCGGCGACGTCAGTGCGAAGGGATGGCCACCAGTAATGGCGTACAATCGCACCCCATGTTCTCTTCTGGCCTGCATGGCCGGCTGTTTTTGAGGCATGACCCCAGTGTAACACTTTTTGCCTGTCGGTCTCCGAGACATAGGTCTTCCCGGGTGGTATCTGGGCCAGAGTGACGGGAGCCACCGGAACAATCTTGCTAGGAGGGATGATAGGTTGGGTAGTCTCTTCCTCCTGCTCCATGGACATGAGGGACCTAGACAAGGCATCGGCGCGTATATTCTTGTCCGCGGGTCGGAAGTGGAGCTGGAAGTCAAACCTGGCAAAGAATAAGGACCACCTGGCTTGCCGCGGGTTCAGTCGCTGAGCGGACCGCAGGTATTCCAGGTTCTTGTGGTCCGTGTAGATGGTCACGGGGTACACTGCTCCTTCCAGGAGGTAGCGCCACTCCTCCAGAGCTAGTTTGACCGCCAATAATTCTCGGTCACCGATGGTGTAATTCCGTTCTGGTGCTGAGAAGCTCTTAGAAAAGAAACCGCAAGTCACCATCTTCCCGGAGGAGGATTTTTGCATGAGCACTGCTCCGGCTCCTGAGGAGGAGGCATCCACCTCCAAGGTGAACTGGCGGTTTAACTCCGGTCGGTGGAGTACAGGAGAGGAGGCGAAAGCTCGCTTCAAAGAGCAAAACGCGGCGTCGGCCGCAGGTGACCAGTCCTTTGGTTTAGCCTCCTTTTTGGTCAAAGCGGAGAGAGGAGCAGTCAGGGCGGAGAAGTGCGGGATAAACTGGCGGTAGTAGTTGGCGAATCCCAGGAACCGTTGGATTGCCTTCAGTCCAGAAGGAGGAGGCCAGTTGAGTATGGAGGAGACCTTCTTTGGATCCATCTGCAACCCAGTACCCGAGATGATGTATCCCAGGAAAGGGAGAGAAGACTGCTCAAAGACGCACTTCTCATATTTGGCGTAGAGACGATTCTCTCTCAGTCTTTGTAGAACCAGCTTTACGTTCTCTCTGTGGGTCTGGAGGTCCGGAGAGAAGACAAGGATGTCATCCAGATAAACTACTACACAGAGGTAGAGGAGGTCCCGGAATATGTCGTTCACCAGTTCTTGGAATACGGCAGGAGCGTTACACAGACCGAAGGGCATCACGCAGTATTCGTAGTGCCCGTCGCGAGTATTAAATGCGGTCTTCCATTCGTCCCCAGAGCGGATACGAACTAGGTTGTAGGCACCCCGAAGATCCAGTTTGGTGAACACACGGGCTCCTCTGAGCCGGTCGAACAATTCGGGGATGAGCGGTAGGGGGTACTTGTTTTTTATGGTGATCTGATTCAAGCCCCGGTAGTCAATGCATGGGCGTAGGTCACCCTCTTTCTTCTTAACGAAGAAGAAGCCTGCTCCCGCAGGAGAGGAGGATCTCCGGATGAATCCCTTTGCCAGGCTTTCCGTGATGTATGTGGACATGGCCCTGGTTTCCGCTGGAGACAACGGATATATCCGTCCTCGAGGTGGTGTTGTTCCTGGGAGCAGGTCGATGGCGCAATCGTAGGGACGGTGTGGCGGAAGTACCTCAGACTCCTTCTTGTCAAAAACGTCCGCGAAGGACCAATAGGCCGAGGGCAGTTCCGGTAGGTTCTCTGGAGCCGGGGGACGTCGGATTGGTTGTAGGGACTTTAGACATCTCTCATGACAGGCAGAGCCCCAACGAGTGATTTCGCCAGTACCCCAGCTGACTGATGGTTCGTGTGTCCGCAACCAAGGAAGTCCCAGCAGGATTTGATGGGACATGTGTGGAAGGACGTAGAGAGCGATGTTCTCGGTGTGCAGAGCACCTATACGCAATTCCACCGGCTTGGTGATCCAGGAGATGGTATCAGAGAGGGGTCTCCCATCCACCGAGGCAATCATTAGGGGCTTATCGAGTGGAGTAACAGGCAGCTGGTACTTGTCCACCGTGGCCTGCTGGATAAAATTGCCTGCTGCTCCGGAGTCGAGGTATGCCTCAGCCGTGAAGCGCGTCTCTCCTGTTGACACTTGTACCGTCCACATAACTGGGTCTGAGAGAGTCCCAGCACCTAGGGTGGCCTCTCCTACCAACCCTAGGCTTTGGAGTTTCCCGGCCTTTCCGGACAGGAGCGTAAGAGATGTGTGCCCTCTCCGCAGTAAAAGCAGAGGCCTTTGGCGAGCCGCTCTGCTCTACGTTGGTCAGACTGTCGTACTCGGTCAACCTGCATGGGCTCGTGGACAGGAATCCCAGCTGTTGAAGAGTGAGGCACAGAGGACTTCTGTGGAGGAGGGGAGTGCCGTACTGCACGTCTCTCACGATACAGCTCTTTGGAGCGTTCCTGGAAACGAATGTCCACTCGAGTGGCTAGGGCAATCAGGGCATCTAGGGTGGAGGGCACGTCACGACCCGCCAACTCATCCTTGATGCGACTCGAGAGTCCTTCCCAGAAGGCGGCTGTCAGGGCCTCATTATTCCACCCGAGTTCAGAAGCCAAAGTACGGAAACGGATGGCATATTGACCCACCGTCAGTGTTCCTTGACGTAGGCGGAGGAGGGATGAAGCAGACGCAGAGGCGCGTCCCGGCTCGTCGAAGGTGCTGCGAAAGGCCTGCAGGAACTCTTGAAGGTTCTTGGTCATGGGGTCCTCCTTCTCCCACAAGGGGTTCATCCACGCCAGCGCCTCGCCCTCCAGATGAGACATTATAAAGGCGACCTTGGCTTGGTCAGAGGCGAACAGATGTGGCAGCTGCGTGAAATGAAGGGAACACTGGTTTATGAAGCCCCTGCAGGTCTTGGGATCTCCAGCATAACGAGGTGGTGACGCCAAACGGAGACGGGAAGCATCTGAAGAGGCTGCCACTGGTGCGGGAGCCATGGCTTGCATAGCTGGGGACCTGGGTGCCGCAGGCGTCATTGATGCTTGTAACGTGTACAGGCGGGTGTCCACGGAGGTCATAAATTGCAACATGCGGGTCTGGACTTCATGCTGACGTCGGAGTTCCTCTTGCAAGGCCGCTAGTGCTGCAGCGGGATCCATGGCCTGATCTTACTGTCACGGCCGGGCGGTCGGGCCGACCCAGGAGGTGGATCCACTGGACCGAACTCTTAAGATGGTGGTAGGGAGTCCGGCAGCTGAAGCACTGATGGGCAGCAGATCAGTCCGTGCAAGTGAAGGCAGCGGAGGAGTCCCTGGGACCACGGTGTCACAGATGGTAGTCCTGGTGACGTAGCTCAGGTTCGGAAGCCGAGATGATATCAGGCGGGGTCCGGAACCTCAGGAGCGAGATGACGGGTCACCGCAGGGATCCGAGATGGTACGGACTGTCAGATGGCAGACGGACAGTGTGCGGGGTTCAGGATACGGCAGACGGGATGGCGAGGCAGGTACGGCTCTACAAAGAGAGATAGGTGAGTACAGGCACATAAACACCAGGAGACCTGACTCCTAGCTCAGGGAACACGAAGATCAGGCCCCGCCCCCTTGGACACTAACCCCCTTTATACCCAGTACCTGTTCAACCTCATTTCCTGTTAATGGACGCTGGCCCTTTAAGAAAGGGTCAGTGACCGCGCGCGCGCCCTAACGCGCATGCGCGCCGCCCGGGTGCCAGAAGCCAGGGAAGGAGGCTGAGGGGAGGACGCAGGGGAGCCGGCCAGGTCCTGGGAAGCCGTCGGGCGCCGGGATCGGGGACCAGGGGGCCTGGGACGGACGGAATCCGGGGGCTGAGGAGCGGGCAGCGTGGCAGGTGAGCCGGGGAGCGGGGGTGAGGACCCGGGGAGCGTGACAGTCTCCAGACAGGAGACTGATTGATCCTAAAGGACAAGCGAGAAAGAGCCATGAGTCAACACTAGAGGAGCTGATCCAACCACAGAAACATCTATGGATCCACACCTCGCATTGTAGAAGGGTTAATCAACCAGAGCTGCACTGAGCGTTCTGCTCATATTTATCCTTTTCAGAAAACCCTGTACAGTCTTAGACCAGCATTGCCAGAACAGTTAGAAGAGAGGACTTAGAGAACCTTGAGACATGGGAAAGTCCAACTACAAAGGGTGAGGACTCGCCTAGGAGTCCTTGGTCTCAAACCGGTGAAGAAAACCCCTTTCCCCTTTCCGCCCATGTTTCAGCGTTCAGTTAGGCAGGTTTTTCAACAGATCTTTCTACCTCTCTTCCTAAGGGAACACAGTACCCTTAGAATTTAGAAATGGCAGAAGTAAGTCTTTAGGGGGGACTGTTGAGGATAAAGAATTGAGTATCCAAAAATACTTAATTCAGCCATTTCATAGACTCAGTTATATAGTTCAGTAGATGTGAACTAACACACATATTTGTGAATGCTTTTGTTTCTTACTAACATGTATATATGTATATTGCATATTCAGTGTATTTTCCTTAGACACAGTATATACCAGCACATGTAATTGTAAAGATGGCTGCTATTTCCTGTTCTACACCCAAGACAGATGGACAAAAGAAATTCCTGGAGTCTGGACTGACCAATCCAAGAAGGATGTGTAGATCTCTCTACGTCATGAAGCCCTGCCCTGCGATACTTGATTGGACTAAAACTTTTGTTTACACCCCCTTACTGCTTGGTCTAGAGTTTCTTTCAAACAATAAAAAGCACACTTGGTCAAGAGCCAGTCATGGAGATAGATGTAACTGACTTGCTGTCTAGTTATTTAATCTCGAAGTGCACTCATGACATTTTTAATTAGAAACAACAGCTAGATCCCGAGAGATCCTTTGAGTCTCATCATCATCATCGTCATTTGGACCTTGACACCAGTACAGATCCCTGCGGTCCCCACTGCTCCCAGTACAGATCCCTGCAGTTCCCAGTGCTCACAGTACAGATCCCTGCGGTTCCCAGTTCTCACAGTACAGATCCCTGCGGTTCCCACTGCTCCCAGTACAGATCCCTGCGGCCCCCACTGCTCCCAGTACAGATCCCTGCGGTCCCCACTGCTCCCAGTACAGATCCCTGCGGCCCCCACTGCTCCCAGTACAGATCCCTGCGGCCCCCACTGCTCCCAGTACAGATCCCTGCGGTTCCCACTGCTCCCAGTACAGATCCCTGCGGTCCCCACTGCTCCCCGTACAGATCCCTGCGGTCCCCACTGCTCCCAGTACAGATCCCTGTGGTCCCCACTGCTCCCAGTACAGATCCCTGCTGTCCTCACTGCTCCCAGTACAGATCCCTGTGGCCCCCACTGCTCCCAGTACAGATCCCTGTGGTCCCCATTGCTCACAGTACAGATCCCTGTGGTCCCCATTGCTCCCAGTACAGATCCCTGTGGTCCCCATTCCTCCCAGTACAGATCCCTGCGGTCCCCACTGCTCCCAGTACAGATCCCTGCGGTCCCCACTGCTCCCAGTACAGATCCCTGTGGTCCCCACTGCTCCCAGTACAGATCCCTGCGGTCCCCACTGCTCCCAGTACAGATCCCTGCGGTCCCCACTGCTCCCAGTACAGATCCCTGCGGTTCCCACTGCTCCCAGTACAGATCCCTGCGGTTCCCACTGCTCCCAGTACAGATCCCTGCGGTTCCCACTGCTCCCAGTACAGATCCCTGCAGTCCCCACTGCTCCCAGTACAGATCCCTGCGGTCCCCACTGCTCCCAGTACAGATCCCTGCGGTCCCCACTGCTCCCAGTACAGATCCCTGCAGTCCCCACTGCTCCCAGTACAGATCCCTGCGGTCCCCACTGCTCCCAGTACAGATCCCTGCAGTCCCCACTGCTCCCAGTACAGATCCCTGCGGTCCCCACTGCTCCCAGTACAGATCCCTGCGGTCCCCACTGCTCCCAGTACAGATCCCTGCAGTCCCCACTGCTCCCAGTACAGATCCCTGCGGTCCCCACTGCTCCCAGTACAGATCCCTGCGGCCCCCACTGCTCCCAGTACAGATCCCTGCGGTCCCCACTGCTCCCAGTACAGATCCCTGCGGCCCCCACTGCTCCCAGTACAGATCCCTGCAGTTCCCAGTGCTCACAGTACAGATCCCTGCGGTCCCCACTGCTCCCAGTACAGATCCCTGCGGCCCCCACTGCTCCCAGTACAGATCCCTGCGGTCCCCACTGCTCCCAGTACAGATCCCTGCGGCCCCCACTGCTCCCAGTACAGATCCCTGCGGTCCCCACTGCTCCCAGTACAGATCCCTGCGGCCCCCACTGCTCCCAGTACAGATCCCTGCGGTCCCCACTGCTCCCAGTACAGATCCCTGCGGTCCCCACTGCTCCCAGTACAGATCC
Organism: Anomaloglossus baeobatrachus; assembly: GCF_048569485.1. Taxonomy (NCBI): domain Eukaryota; kingdom Metazoa; phylum Chordata; class Amphibia; order Anura; family Aromobatidae; genus Anomaloglossus; species Anomaloglossus baeobatrachus. The sequence continues at coordinate 1,372,780 of NC_134357.1, forward strand.
CTGCAGTTCCCAGTGCTCACAGTACAGATCCCTGCAGTTCCCAGTGCTCCCAGTACAGATCCCTGCAGTTCCCAGTGCTCCCAGTACAGATCCCTGCGGCCCCCACTGCTCCCAGTACAGATCCCTGCAGTCCCCACTGCTCCCAGTACAGATCCCTGCAGTCCCCACTGCTCCCAGTACAGATCCCTGCGGCCCCCAGTGCTCACAGTACAGATTCTTGCAGTCCCCGCTGCTCCCAGTACAGATCCCTGCAGAACCCCACTGCTCCCAGTACAGATCCCTGCGGCCCCCACTGCTCCCAGTACAGATCCCTGCGGCCCCCACTGCTCCCAGTACAGATCCCTGCGGTCCCCACTGCTCCCAGTACAGATCCCTGCGGTCCCCACTGCTGACTATAGCCCATTTAGAGAATGTTCCATTTATGACTACTCTTTGTTTCCTATCTTTTAGCCAATTCCTTACTCAGTTGCATATAGTTTCCCCTAGTCCTTGCTTCTGGAGCTTTAGTATAAGGCTATTATGTGGTACAGTATCAAATGCCTTTGCAAAGTCCAAATAAATCCCATCAGCTGCATTACCAATATCCAGATCTGCACTTACCCCCTCATAGAACCCAACAGGTTGGTCAGACACGACTTATCTTTCATGAATCCATGCTGTCTGTCAGTTATTAGATTATTTTCTGCAATATACACTGTGTGCAGAATTATTATGCAGATGAGTATTTGATCCCATGATACTTTTTATACACGTCGTCCTACTCCAAGCTGTATTGGCTGAGAGCCAACTACCAATGAAGTAACTCAGGTGATGTGCATCTGTAACGCCCCTGTAAACGGGTCATTACACGGTATTAAATGTTACCCCATTTTTCCCGGGCAGGAGGAAGAAGAGTCCCCACAACACACACTCACATCACACTGGCAGGAAGGAGTTAATAGTTTTTGCAGCATGAAGTTTGTTCTGAGTCCATGACTCTTCCTGTCTCCTTAATGAGCAGGTGGCTGGACACAGGCAGGTCCCCATGACAACCAAGTGGAGGGGTGCCTGAAGGAGTGAGCTTAGTGCAGAGCACACAGAAGTTTTAGGCAGAACGTCAGAGGCTGCAAGGGAGTGCAGACTTACAGAGAACAGCTCCTGTTGAGGAGATGCCACGAGACCAGGGCTGATAACACCTAGAGGAGGGGAATGTAGCTGAGGACTGGGGTTCCCTGGAGAAAGTTGTACCCGGTGGCGGTTGTGTTAGGTCCGCTACCGTGGATGAGAGAGACAGAGAGGCGGCGAGTTCCCAAGATGCTCTATGCCACGGAGACGGCACTAACGCACCGAAACACCTCACCGGACACCCCTTCCTCCTACCTGCCCGGGACCGACCAAAGGCTACAGGCGGCGAGGACCAGCACCCGGGTGCGATGTGAAACAGACTTTAAATAAAGAACAACTGGAACCGCACACCGTGACTGCTGTGAGTAATGCCACCACACTGTGCCCCCGGTGTCCCTGAGGACTGTTGCCTTGGGTCTCATTAACCTCCCGGGGCTCCCCCGCTCCACCCGTGGGGAGCGATTCCATCCAGCTGCCCGTAAAACCTGCCCCGGAGAGAGACCGCGCAGCGGCGGCTGAACACCTGGCCGCAAACCACGGGTGGCGCTGCAAGCATTCCCCGTCCCCATCCCGTACCGTTTCCTGGGGGAGAGCGATGGCAAGCCCCCCCCCGGGGACCCCGTTACCCTCCTTCCGTCCCCCTTGTAACACCGGACTGACGGTCGGACCTTCCTTTATTGAAACTCGCCGGGGGTCACGGAAGCCGGGTCGGGCCACTCACAGCCTGACCCCGAATACCACCGGCCCAGTGACCGTGCGAGCCCTGCAAGCCCCGGCGTGGGTGTTTCACATCTCTGTAATGAGGAGGGGTGCGGTGTAATGACACAACACCCTATATAAGGGGTGCTTAATTATTAGGCAACTTCCTTTCTTTTGGCAAAATGGGTCAGAAGAGAGATTTGACGGGCTCTGAAAAGTCCATATTGTGAGCTGTCTTGCAGAGGGACACAGCAGTCTTGAAATTGCCAATCTTTTGAAGCATGATCACTGAACAATCAAGCGTTTCATGGAAAATGGCCAACAGGGTCGCAAGAAGCGTGCTGGGCAAAAAAGACGCAAAATAACTGCCCATGAATTGAGGAAAATCCAGCGTGAAGCTGCCAAGATACCATTTGCCACCAGTTTGGTCATATTTCAGAGCTGCACCATTACTGGAGTATCCAAAAGCACAAGGTGTGCCATACTCAGGGACATGGCCAAGGTAAGGAAGGCTGAAAACCACCACCTCTGACCAAGAAACATGAGATAAAACGTCAAGACTGGGCCAAGAAATATCTGAAGACTGATTTTTCAAAGGTTTTATGGAGTGATCAAATGAGAGTGACTCTTGATGGGCCAGAGGCTGGATCAGTAAAGGGCAGAAAGCTCAACTCCCAGACCTACTGCCAGTTTCTGGAAGACAACTTCTTCAAGCAGTGGTACAGGAAGAAGTCAGTATCGTTCAAGAAAAACATGATTTTAATGCAGGACGATGCTCCATCACATGCATCCAACTACTCCACAGCGTGGCTGGCCAGTAAAGGTCTAAAAGATGAAAAATTAATGACATGGCCCCCTTGTTCACCTGATCTGAACCCCATAGAGAACCTGTGGTCTCTCAGAAAAAGTGAGATCTACAGGGAGGGAAAACAGTCCACCTCTTGGAACAGTGCCTGGGAGGCTGTGGTGGCTGCTGCATGCAATGTTGATGGTAAACAGATCAAGCAGTGACAGAATCTATGGATGGTCGGCGGCTGAGTGGCATCAGAAAGAAAGGGGGCGATATTGGGCACTCATTTTTTGGGTTTTCTTTTTGCATGTTAGAAATGTTTATTTCTAAATGTTGTGCAGTTATATTGGTTTACCTGCTGAAAATAAACAAGTGAGATGGGAATAGATTCAGTTTTTATTAAGTTGCCTAATAATTCTGCACCGTAATAGTCACCTGCACAAACAGATCCTCTAAAACCCCCCACTCCAACTGCCAAAAATATTAAGCTTTGATATTTATGAGTCTCTTGGGTTGATTGAGAACATAGTTGCTGATCAATAATAAAAAAAATCCTCAAAAATACAACTTGCCTAATAATTCTGCACACAGTGTATTTTTGCATGTCATCCCTTAAAATGACCTCACACCTCGCACACCACTGATGTCAGGCTTACTGGATTGTAGTTCCGTGGATCCACCCTCTTACCTTTCTTAAATATCGGTACCACATCAGCCATTCTCCCATCCTGAGGCACCAACCCTGTCACAAGACATAAGAAGATGAGATACAGCGGTCTGTCAATTACAGAGCTCAATTTCCTCAATATTCGTGGATGAATGCCATCTGGCCCGGGGGATTTGTGAATGTTTAATTTACTCAAACGCAGGCGTACTTCTTCTTGTTTTAAATTAATTATATTGGGTGGTGAACTTTGATTTATCACTTGTTGAATGATCCTGGAAGGGTCTGTTCCTTGGTGAACACAGATGAAAAGTGCCTGTTTAATATCTCAGTCTTTCCTTTGTCCTCTATAACTAACTTGTTATTATATTTTAAGGGGCCAAACTATCCTTTATTTTCCTTTTGGCATTAATATATTTATAACACTTTTTGGGATTTATTTTAATGTCCTTGGCAATTTTTGTTTTAGTAGCTAATTTTGTAGCTTGATTTCATTTTACATTTTCTATTCATATCTTTATACTTCTGAAATGCCATTTCTGTATTCTCCGCCTTCAAGATTTTAAACGCTCTTTGTTTTTGTTTTATGATACTTTGTACAGTCTTATTTATCCAGAGTGGTTTCTTTTTATTCCTGGACATTTTATTACCAGAGGGTATAAGTTTTTTTTACAGAACTCTAAGAATATATCCTTAACCTTACCCCATTTATGTTCGGTATCACCAGTTACCATGACTTTGTCCCAATCTACACGATTAATCTTTTCCCTTAATTTGTTGAAATCAGCTTTCCTAAAATTCCAGGTTTTAGCATTTCCCCTTTGAAATGTTCTATTGAATATTACGTTGAAGCTTACCATATTATGATCGCTGGTGCCCAAGTGCTCCCGGATCTGTCAAGTGCTCCCGCACCTGTAGATCTGAGATTGTATCTGGTCTATGTGACAGGACCAGATCTAGCAAATTATCTCCCCTAGTCAGATCATCTACCATCTGAGAGAGGTAATTGTCTTGAATTATACATAAAAACGTACAGCTTTTAGCACAAACAGAAGATTCTTTGTCCCCTGAATGTCTGGATAGCGGAAATGCCCCATATTAAGAGCACGATTATTATTATTAGCTGCCTTTTCAATTTGTTGCAGCATTTCACCCTCCTTCTTGTATATTTGTCCCCTTTTTTTTCTGGTATAATGTCCCCATCCTTGTTTTTGTCCCCTTCCTGGTATATATGTCCTCCTTCTTGTATATATCCTCTTCCAGGGTATGATATTGTGGGTTGTGTATCATTTTGTGTAGGTTCGCATTTTAGCCATTGTGCTCTGTCCATTCTATATATTATTTGTCCTGTCTGCAGGTTAATAACCCCCTGCAGTGCTTCTGTCCCTAGGTGTGGAGCAGAGTGGCTTGGAATCCACCCTTACCTGGGGGATTATTTAGTCTGGCTGGGAAGGACAAGAGACAAGAAGGAAGACTGATGAGCGGAGAAGCTGCAGCTACAGGCAGCCCCCCAGAGAGAGCTTGAGAAACCTCAATTTCCCTGGAAAAGGACTGCTGGAGGATTGTGACTCATCCCCGGGACATTTATCCGATCACTGGACTACTTTACCCTCTGTGTGGTGGATTATTTGATGGACCTTCTGGATTGCATGGAATAAATATTTGGATTGTTCAATCATCTATCGTTCTGTTCATTGTGTGATATTGAAGAAGGACCCCGTGACACAGGGCCTCTCCTTGTATGTTTTTCTGCTGCAAAAAGAAAAAAACCCAAACATTTTACTCACCCTCCCCGGCTCCCACATCGCGCGGCATCCTCTCTGACCAGAGATGCATTTCAGCTGGATGGCCGCCCCCACCACCCCTGGGGATCTTCAGCTCAAGGAGCGCCTACCATTCCCTGCTGGATGCCATGTCCTCCCCACCTCCGCGTTGCCTGCAGCACTGTGATGAGTCGCAGAGTGATGACTTCATCATGTTGAGCAGCGGGATGACGCGCCACCTCTCTGCTCTGCTCCACTCGCCTTGCTTCCGGCCAGTTGGCTAATTTGCATATGATGCCCTAGAAAGGCTTCGCAAGCAATTTAGCTGTGTGTGTGGTGGCTAAAGCGATACTGCCGGGCCCCCCTGCTGCAACTCTGACTGGGGGCCAGTGAGGAGGAAGGCCGGGCTGGGGTTTAATAAAGCTAAGTAATTACCACGTGCCCCCCCCCCTTCACCGGGCCCGGTACACTAGTCATGATTGTAATGCCCTGATGGCGGCCCTGCTTTGAGGACATCTCAAAACCCCTTTGTACACTGGGACAGCAAACACACAAGTAAAGTATAAGAAAACAAGAAAACTAGGAAGTAAAGGAGAGCGATGGTTGTGGGGGACTCACTACTAAGAGGCACAGAGGCTGCTGTCTGCAGACCACACTTATCCACACGAGAAGTATGCTGCCTTCCAGGAGCAAAAATCAATGATGTGACCCACAGGATACCAAACCTCCTAAGCTCCAGAGACAACTACCCATTCCTACTGATACATGTAGGCACAAATGACACCACAAAAAATGACCTACCAACTATCTGCAAAGACTGAAAATCTGGGGAAGAAAGTGAAGGAATTGTATGTGCAGATAGTTTTCTCATCAATCCTCCCAGTTGATGGTCATGGCATCAGAGGATGAAATAGGATCCTAGATGTGAACAACTGGCTAAGATGGTGGTGCAGACAGCAAGGATTTGGATTTTTGGACTATGGTATGAATTACCTCTACGATGGACTCCTTGCTAGAGACGGGTTACACCTCACAAAACCTGAAAACACACATTTGCCAGAAGACTTGCCAAACTCATCAGGAGGGTTTTACACTAGAAGAGAAAAAGATGGGAAGAAAAATGCCAGACAAGAACACGCAGCTAAAGGACAAACTAACCAAGGATACTAGATGTGGAAAAGAGGACAGAGGACAGGAGACTCAGAGAAGGAATCTAAGAAAAGGGGAGAAACCAAGCACAAAGCCTTGGAAACAAGGAGAACTGTTATGATCTGGTAACCGTGGATGATCACGAAAAATCTCATTAATAAGGAAAAAAAACAAACCACAAAAGTAGTTGGAAACTGAGCTGACCGCAATCCTCTATCTATCAGACAACACTAGAAGTAGTGGTGGGATGTTCCTAACACACCTAGACACCTCGTCACTGCCTGAGAAGCTTGCTACACCTCAAAGATAGAAATGAGGAACCCTAACTTGCCTTGGAGCAGTCCCCAAAGAAATAGCAGTCCTCCAACATGCAACAACGGTGATTTAAGAAAACACAATACACAGATAGAAAATATAGATCAGCAAAGGTGAGGCCCGACTGACTAGATAGAACAGGACAGGACAGATAACTGATTGCAGCCAGCAAAAAACCCTGAAAAAATACCAATCTCCTGGTAATAAAAAATTACTAAGACCACATGGACTCTCCCCACTATATCAGGTACTCTTGTGCTTGACACTTTAAACAGCGCTGCAGATATAATGGGAAGAAACAAAATCACAGAACAAGTAATTTTCTAAAGTGAAAATAATCCAAAACCGACCAGGGAGCAAGCTCCCTTTCTTGCTGGAGAAACTGCCCTGTTCACAAAAGCAGAAAGACAGATCCTCACATAATCCTGGACAGGCCAAAGCCTCAACCTGTCCAGAAGAGAACTTGGGGTGAAAACCAAAATTACAAAAAAGTCAAAGCTCAAGAACTAGCTCTAGAGAAAATTTTGCCAATGGCAATAAAGAAACTCAGCCATTTTGATCTGCAGATACAAAACACCTCAGATAAGTTTCCCATGTCTGGTTTGTTCTCTCAGTCTGACCATTGGTCTGAGGATGAAAGGCAGATGAAAATAACAACTTGATTCCCAACTTAGAGCAAAATGCTCTCCAAAACTTAGACACAAACTCCCTCTATCCGATACAATATTCTCAGGAATCCCGTGAAGATGAACCACATACTGAGAGAACAAAGGAACCAAAGCTAAAGAAGACGGCAACTTAGGTAATGGTACCAAATGGACCATCTTAGAAAATCTATTATAGATTACCAGTTAGGACCGAGCAATGAACCTCAGGCATTACTCTACTTTTTCACTGATCAGGGACATACAATTTTCCTACAGGACATCTTTCCGGTTTCTCACTCTGGAGCTTTTCAAGTTCTAACTTTAGATCCGATGAAATTACAGAGAGAACCACACCATCATTCAAGATGGCAGATGGTTCACCCGCTCAGGTGAATCAGCCAACAAGCTTCTTGATAGAGCATCAGCTTTAACATTCTTGGTATCCGGAAGAAAGGACTCCAAAAAATTAAAGCAGGTAAAAAATAAAGCCCACCTAGCCGGCCTAGGATTCAGTCTGTCAGCAGATTTGAGATAGATCAAATTTATATGATCGGTAAGTACAGTAATTTGATGTCTAGCCCCCTCCAGCCAGTGTCTCCAGTCTCCAAAAGCCCACTTCATGGCCAATAATTCCCGATTACCTACATCATAATTTCATTTGGATGGAGAGAATTTCTAAGAAAAGAAAGCACAATTCTTCATTTTTTTTTTTATTAACAATTTCAAACATGGTACAACTGACATTTGCCATATAAAGATAGCTCAGTATATAGATAGTAATATTTAAATATAACAATAAACAGTCATGTAAAGTCCATAATATCTTTAGCACTTACGATAGAACAATGTTATTATCCATACTTCTTATCATTTGCATATATATCTCATTTTATATTGAGCATAAGAACAGCTCTATCAGCATGACCATATTTTGAAAACAAGATAGAAAGAGGAATAGAAAAAGGAAGAAAGAAAGAACAACAACAGCCACATTGCATTATTATACCTCAATATACCATTGGACAGTGTTTCATATCCCAACATCTAACGGGAACCACCATTATCCACATAATCTCCCTCAAACCTCCGCAAGTGTGTCTGGAGAAGAATTCCACAAACCCCAGATTTTGTTACATTTTCCCGGGCACCCCCTATTATAATATACCACCCGCTCATAGACTATGGTTGCATTGACTAGATTAACCAAGGACCGCACAGTTGGATCCGAATCTCCCATCCACCTCAGAGCTATTAATTTCCTAGCCAGAAACAATGCCTCTCTGAGGAATATTGTCATGTAATGATCCCAGGACTAGAGATGAGTTAACCGGTCGCGGTTCGGCTCGAGGGTGGTTCGCCGAACGGAGCTCCCGTTCGAGTTCGGTTCGTCGAACGTTCGACGAACCGAACTCGAACCAATAGGCTATAATGGGAGGCAATCACAAACACATAAAAATGCATTATAAATGTACACATACAGTTCATAAACATTGCCATAACACTTACCGGTCCCCGCGATCCCTCCTGCACTCTGTCTCCTGCCGCTATTCCATCCGATGATCGCTGAATCCTCCCGGTGACCGGCACTGCCAGCAGAGATGCAGGACCTATCGTGATGTCAAAATAGCCATGTGACCAGTCACATGGCTATTATCTCATTGGCTACAGACTGCTCACATGACTATGACGCGTCATGTAGGACCTGCGAGTGCATCTCTCTGGTACACGGTGCACATTTGTGTATCGCCGTGTACCGGCGACATGCTCTAGCACACGGTCGACTCCCCGTTCCGTTAGGGACCGGCTGACACATCCGGTCATTAACGGAGATCACCGTTGCCATAGCAACGCAGTTAGCGGTGACGTCACCACTAACCGCGGCTCCGGGAGCACCGTTGCTATGGTAACGCGTCTGTCAGTGTTACCACTGTTACCGCTGACAGCTGATCTCTCACGGAGTGAAGGCTGCACGCTGCTTCCCGATTGTAGTGAGGATTGTAGTGAGGATGAGGTGCCCCAGCCCCAAGTGATGAGCTGGGGCACCTCATCCTCACTACAATCCTCACTACAATCCTGAAGTGCAGTTTCTTCACATTCATTTAAAGGCACTTGGAACGCTGAAATTGCTGCTTATAATTTAAGCCTCTATTAAAAACCTTTTTGCTTATGGATTGAAAAAAACTCTCCAGGTATCTGAAAAATCATATTGCAGTGATAGTTTCAATTGGCATTAAATATCATATGCCTTGAAGCATCACTTAATATACTATACTAGATTTAATAATTGCTCTACTACCGGCCGGGGTACTGCAACCAGACACCTGGTATCTGTTTGCTGCACTACCAATTACTTATTCTTTATTTTTACTTTTATTTTTATTTCTACCATATGTGGTTTATTCTTCTTTCTTTTTCCTTGTTCTATTGTGTGAATTGTTTTGAATAAATTTGTGTCTAAAACAAGGATAGCAATAAAAAGTATAAAATATTAATAAAAAAAACCTCTTATCAGCGCTGGTTTATTGGGGATTTATTGGGCTGACAGGGGGTAATAAAGATGGAGTCTCTAATGTGTCTGTGTATTTATTTCTATTAAAGTATTTTTTCTCTGTGTGGTGTCTTTTTTTTAACCCTTTATTGGAGATTCTTAATGGCCGGGTCAAACGTGCCTGACATTAAGAATCTCTGGCTTAATACTGGCTAGTAAAACAAAGCCAGTATTAACTCATGATTACCCAACAAGCCACCCGGCTCCAGGGCTGTTGGAAGAGGTGGATACAGCGCCAGATGATGGCGCTTCTATGAGAGCGCCATTTTCTGGGGCGGCTGCAAACTGAAATTCGCAGCACAGGCGCCCAGAAACCTCGGGCTAACCTGTGCCGTGGATACCAATCCCCAGCTGCCTAGTTGTACCTGGCTGGACACAAAAATGGGGCGAAGCCCACGTCATTTGTTTTTTAATTATTTCATGAAATAAGTGAAATAATTAAAAAAAACGGGCTTCCCTATATTTTTGGTTCCTAGCCGGGTACAAATAGGCAACTGGGGGTTGGAGGCATCCCGTGGCTGCCTGCTGTACCTGGCTAGCTTACAAAAATATGGCGAAGCCCACGTCATTTTTTTGGTGGGCAAAAAACTTCTGCATACAGTCCTGGATGGAGTATGCTGAGCCTTGTAGTTCTGCAGCTGCTGTCTGCTCTTCTCCATACAGACAGACAGCAGCTGCATAACTACAAGGCTCAGCATACTCCATCCAGGACTGTATGCAGAAGTTTTTTGCCCCCTGAAAAAATTATGTGGGCTTCGCCATATTTTTGTATGCTAGCCAGGTACAGCAGGCAGGTACGGCTGCCCCCAACCCCCAGTTGCCTATTTGTACCCGGCTGGGAACCAAAAATAAAGGGAAGCCCTTTTTTTATTATTTCATGAATTTCATGAAATAATTAGAAAACAAATGACGTAGGCTTCGCCCCATTTTTGTGTCCAGCCAGGTACAACTAGGCAGCTGGGGATTGGAATCCGCAGCACAGGTTGGCCTGAGCTTTCTGGGCCCCACTGCTGCGAATTGCAGTCTGCAGCCGCCTCATAAAATGGCACTTTCATAGAAGCACCATCTTCTGGCGCTGTATCCAACTCTTCCAGCACCTGCCTGCTATACCTGGCTAGCATACAAAAATATGGCGAAGCTCACGTCCTTTTTTTGTAGTTTTTTGGCAAAAAAAATAAAAAATGCTTCCCTGGATTTTCCATTGCCAGTGAAGGTAACACCAAGCAGTGGGGGTTAGCAGCCAGTAGCTGCTTGGATTACCCTTAGCTAGCAATACAAAAAATGCAGCGGGAGCCCATATATATTTTTTTAAATTTTTTATTTAAATAACTAAAAACAAAATGGGCTTCCCTGTATTTTGATTGCTGGACATCACAGTGCTGTAAAAATAAATCTTTAAAAAAATGACATAGCGCTCCGCGGTATTTTTGATTTTCAGCGCAGATAAAGCAGACAGCTATGGGTTGCCACCCCCATCTGCCTGCCGTTACCTTGGTTGGCAATCAAAATACAGGGAAGCCCATTAATTTTTTCTATTTAAAAAATAGTTAAAAAAAAAATGACGTTGGGTCCCCCCATTTTTGATAGCCAGCTAGGGTAAAGCAGATGGCTGTAGCCTGAAAACCACAGCTGGCAGCTTTACCGTGGTTGGGGATCCAATGTGGAGGTCCCCTCAGGCTCTTTTTTATAATTATTTTATAAATATTAATAATTACACAATAAAAGTAGGGTCCCCCCCAAATTGGATCACCAGCCAAGGTAAAGCGGACAGCTGTGGTCTGGTATTCTCAGGGTGGGAAGGTCCATAGTTATTGGGCCTTCACAGCCTAAAAATAGCAGGCCGAAAGCACCCCAGACGTGGCGCATCCACTAGATGCGCCAATCCTGGCGCTTCACCCCAGCTCATCCCGTGCCCTGGTGCACAAACGGGGTAATAAATCGGGTTGATACTAGCTGTAAAGTCACCTGAGATCAAGCCCAGCAGTTTGTGATGTCATGGCGTCTATTAGATACCCAACATCATAAACTGTCAGTACTAACAAAAACAAAAAATCGACAAAAGAAATTTATTTGAAAAAACAGTCCCCAATTTATTGTAAGAAAAAAAATAAAGGGGTCCCACGACGACTCTGGACCGTCTAGAATATGGGGGGGACACTCAGGGAACGTATCCCCCATTTTCTAGGAGGGCGGACCCTTCATGTGAGGAGTGTGGGTGCAATGAATCTGCACTCACTCTCCCCGGGTCCACAGCAGCAGAGTCCATGTCGTAATGGTTGCTACCAAAGCTGCAATGCCCTGCTCATGAGCTAAGGGCATGCCTAATCAGGAGAACTACTGTAGAGGAAGCTCTGCTCACTGGTATATAGGTGCTCAGAGGTAATAATAGATAAAATTAGTGAGTAACCTCGGCACTCTATATCTCCCAGACTAAGTCAGTAAGTCACAACGGATAGTAATGCAAAATCACTCTTTATTGGTCCGTATTAAGAAAAAAACTTTTTTCATAAGCATATATGTTTTTGTCCAAAACAAGTTACAAATGACGTTTCGGCCTGAGCCTTCGTCAGATTGGACTTATCTGCATGTAATCATGAAAAATGACAATAATCAGTATCACATAAGACTGAGAGAACAATAACATAAACTCGAACAATGTAGAGGTACAATTGGGATGCAGCAAAAAAATTGCAACACAGCAAGAAATGAAACACATGATACAAATGTCATAATACAGTACAAGGACAATATAGTAATGACAAATATGGGGTCAGAGTAGGCTTAGACAGCTCTGGTACGAAAGAGATGTCAATCATAAAGTAACATGTGCAGTAGGTGTAGAGCTACACTATGCATGGCAGAGCTAATGGGTAGACTGACCATAGAAAAAGAAAGGAGAAAAAGTGGAGAAAAAGTGGAGAAAAAGTGGAGAAAAAATGTAGAAAAAGTGGAGAAAAAATGGAGAAAAAGTGGAGAAAAGGTGGAGAAAAAGTGGAGAAGAAGTGGAGAAAAAGTGGAGAAAAAGTGGAGAAAAAGTGGAGAAAAAATGTAGAAAAAGTGGAGAAAAAATGTAGAAAAAGTGGAGAAAAGGTGGAGAAAAAGTGAAGAAGAAGTGGAGAAAAAGTGGAGAAAAAGTGGAGAAAAAGTGGAGAAAAAGTGGAGAAAAAATGGAGAAAAAGTGGAGAAAAAGTGGAGAAGAAGTGGAGAAAAAGTGGAGAAAAAGTGGAGAAAAAGTGGAGAAAAAGTGGAGAAAAAATGGAGAAAAAGTGGAGAAAAAGTGGAGAAAAAGTGGAGAAGAAGTGGAGAAGAAGTGGAGAAGTGTTTGTTCATGCCAGATGGGAGATAAATAATTTTTTACCGGCGCTGTCATTTACTGTAACGTGATAATCGGTATACGCTGTATACCTGTGATCACGTGAGCGGGGACCGGAAAAACCATCCTGAATCATGATCTCCAGGGTCTCAGCTAGCCCTGAAACCCCGGAGATTTTCTGACACTGGGGGGCGTTATTCACTTATTTCTGCCTGCTGTTTATAAACCCCAGATCAGAATAAGGCTACATTAACACGACCGATCTATTTTTGCGGTCTGCAAAAAACAGTCCGTTTTTTTTCACGGGTGCATCCGTGTGGCATCCGTTTCCGTTCCGTAGACGGTCCGTATGTCATCTGTTTGTCATCCGTGTGCCTTCCGTTTTTTTTGTGTACTGCAAAAAAACTGAAGGAGGGTAAATGCATAAATTTACCCAGGATCCATAGCTTCATCCTACATGAGGCGGTCACATGTTCACTCCAGTGCCATTTTCTACTGCTTTTCACAGCGTAGAGCGCTCTGGTGATTTTCTTGTGCTTGTGCACTTCATATCAGTCTTTTCTGTCATTATAATGGCAGAAAGACACATAATGTCCCACTCTCCTGCATTTTGTAATTTTGCACCCTTTGGTGCCTTTCATGTGGCACTAAGGGGTGCTTAGCTTTGTATTTAGCCAAAAAAATGAAAAAAAAAAAATGACGTAGGGTTCCCCCTATTTTTGTAGCCAGCTAGGGTAAAGCAGATGGCTGCAGCCTGCAGACCACAGCTGGCAGCTTCACCTTGGCTGGTAATCCAAAACTGAGGGCAACCCACGCTGTTATTTTAAATTAAATAAATAATTAAAAATAAAAACACGTAGGGGTCCCCCCAAAATTAGATCACCAGCCAAGGTAAAGCAGACAGCTGGGGTCTGATATTCTCAGACTAGGGAGGTCCATGGTTATTGGACTCTCCCCAGCCTAAAAATAGCAGGCCGCAGCCGCCCCAGAAGTGGCGCGTCCATTAGATGTGCCAATCCTGGTGCTTCGCTCCAGCTCATCCCGCGCCCTGGTGCGGTGGCAAACGGGGTAATATATGGGGTTAATACCAGATGTGTAATGTCACCTGGCACCAAGCCCTGGGGTTGGTGAGGTCAGGCGTCTATCAGATACCCGACATCACCAACCCAGTCAGTAATAAAAAAAATATACGACAAACAAATTTTTATTTGAAAAAACACTTCCCAACACATTCCCTCTTTAACCAATTTATTAGAAAGAAAAACAAATCCAGGTCTGGTGTAATCCAAGGGGTTGCCATGACGATCCACACTGTCCCAGTCAATGAAGAGCAGGATGTTCCCCATTGGCTGGGAGAGCAGTGCAGTGACCTGAGCTAACATCAATGGGTCAGCCCAGGTCACTGCAGGGTATGACAAGTGCTGCTGTCAGCGAGGTACATTACCTGCGCTGATCTGTTGCACTGCTGACAGCACCTGTCACTGAGTTCAATGACCTTCACAGCCAAGTATCGCGAGAGGCCCGTGACGTCACCGCTAGTCAGTCTCGGGTCGGAAGCGACAGAAGGTGATGTGACAAGCGGCGGCCATGGAGGACAGTGACAGCGCTGAGGTCGGGACTTCATCACCGCAGGTAAGCCGAGCGGGACCATGTGTGCTGAGTGACAGGAGGACGTCAGTGTCGTGGACTGCATGGCTGGGGACGTGTGTGTGTGTGTGTGTATGTATGTGTACATGCCGCGTGCAGGAGGGGGCGGAGTGAGCTGAGCGGGGAAGTGTGGGCTTCCTGCACGTAACTAGGATAAATATCGGGTTACTAACCAAAGCGCTTTGCTTGGCTACCCGATGTTTATCTTGGTTACCAGCTTCTGGCAGGCTGCCAGCGATGGCTCCTGCACACTGTAGCTGTAAAAAGCCCTGCTTTTTGCTGCTAGAACCGTTCTCGAACGTATCTAGCACTATCGAGCTTTAGCAAAAAGCTCGAGTTCTAGTTCGATCTAGAACACCCCCAAAAATCACTCGAGCCGCGAACTGGAGAACCTCGAACCGCGCTCAACTCTACCCAGGACTCTTCCTCCACCACCCCAAACAGGCATATCAAAGGGTCACACAAAACAGGAATCGACACAATCGATGTCAGCAGAGATGTCACTGCCCGCCAGTACGAAGATATATTGGGACAGCTCCAAATCATATGTATGAAATTTGCCCCTGAGAGATGACACCTCGGGCACTCCGATGTACGAGAACGGCCCATAATAAATAATCGAGTTGGAGTAAGGTATGCCTGGTGGACAATGTAGCATTGAATCAACTTATTATTAACCGAAGGGGATACCGCAGTCGGAGATTCCAATATCTCTTCCCATTCCTCTCCCTGTAGAGAGGGAATTCGAGATTTCCATCTATCCTGGGCTGGCAAGGGGTCCGACTCCACCCCCACCGACAACAGGTAAGTGTATATAGCTGAGATGAGGCCTCGAGGTCCTTGTGATTTTAGAATACCTATCATAGGAAGTGATGATATCAATGTCCTCACTCCAATTTTCTGTATGTGGGATTGAATCGCTGTGCGAATCTGCAGGTATCTAAAAAACTGTGATCTTGGAACATTATATTCAATCTGGACCTGTTCAAAGGACTTGAAGGTTGTGGTTCCTGGGACAAAAAGATCACCTAATGCACTGACGCTGTGAGTGGCCCAGAATTGTGCCGAGGGGTGATCTCTCAGAGTATGGAAGTGGCTATTCCCCCATAATGGGATTTCCGCCACCACCCCTTCGAAGTGCACCACCCTCTTGGCTTGTCGCCAGACTAATCTTGCCAACCTGAGGAGGGGTAATTGCCGTGGTGTTCTCAGTGCATCTGATTCCAGAAAACCCACTAAACAATCAGTCCCAGCCGCGTGTGCCAAGTGACTCTCAGAGTTTGGCAGCTGACATCCAGGCATCCAAGTCTCTAGTGCCCTAAGCTGTCCCGCGAGGTAGTAGAGGAAGAACTCCGGTAAAGCCATCCCTCCCAGTCTTTTGGATCTCTGTAAAATGGATAACCGAAGTTTGGGTCTGGATTTCCCCCATTTGAAAGAGGTAGTAAGCGAGTTTACCATTGAGAAGAAGGATTTGGGTACTGATACTGCACTATGTTGTAGTGTATAACTAAGCTTTGGAAGTAATATCATTTTGATTAAATTTATTCTGCCAACCACTGACAGGGGTAGCTTGCTCCACAAGTTATATTTAAGTTTAACGTGCTCCAGAAGTGGTGTTATACTCGTCTGCAGGTCTAGTGTATGGTCTTTCTGTATGTGTATTCCCAGGTATTTAAAGCTACTTACCACTTGCAGAGGTGACCTACCCTCCATTGAAATTCTAGACCCATGCATTAATGGCATCAAAGCCGACTTATCCCAGTTGATGCGCAGTCCTGAACACTCCCCAAATGTATCTATAGTGTCTATAACCACTGGTAGAGTCTCTTGCACTCGATCTAAGAAGACAACCATGTCATCCGCGTACAATCCTATTTGATCTGTGCGGTCGGCTATAGTGATTCCAGTGATCTGTGGATGAGAGCGGATTCTAATTGCCAAAGCTTCAATAACTAGTGCAAACAATGCTGGAGACAGAGGGCATCCCTGTCTTGTGCCCCGATTCAATGAGAAGGGCGTAGACATAGCACCATTGACTAGTATCCTGGCTGTCGGGGACCTATACAACATATGAATCCAGTTACTGAATTTAGGACCAAAGGCGAATCTCTGGAGGCAGGCAAAATAAAAATGGCCATTCTACTGAGTCAAATGCCTTGGCCGCGTCCAGCGAGGCCAAGGCCCACTCGTTCTCCTGGACCAGTGTGCTATATTGCACTATGGACTGGACCCATCTTATATTTATAGAGGTGTTTTTCCCAGGCATAAATCCGGTTTGATCTGGGTGAACTATACGCAATATGACTGAATTAAGCCTGGACGCCAGTATTTTGGTAAAGATCTTGTAATCCACGTTAACTAGGGATATAGGACAGTATGAACCGCAGTCTAGTGGGTCTTTACCCTCCTTCCTCAGCACGACTATATGTGCTTCGTACAAGGAGGCAGGTAGAGAGTCGCCGGCTGAAAAATGTGAGAAAACCTCTAAAAGAATTGGGGCCAATACGTCACAATATTTATTATAGAATTCTATGGGAAGGCCATCTGGACCCGGAGATTTCCCCCTAGCCATATCCGAGATGGCAGTAATCCCTTCATCCAGTGTGATGTCCGCCTCCAGAGACTCCCGTTGTGATCCACTCAAAGTGGGAAACTCCAAATCCGACAAATATGTCACGCAACTCAGAACTCCATGAGGATTTCTAGAAGTGTATAGGGTTTTATAGTATTTACAAAAGCACTCTAAAATATCTTCAGGGGATGTAGCTATTGATCCATCCATCCTCCCTATACCCAATATTGTATTTGAAGTGTTGTGTTGCCTAACCATATATGCCAATAATTTACTGGATTGATTTCCAAGCTCAAAATATGATTGTCGGGTAAAGAATAGAGATGAGCGAACCGGCCGTGGTTCGGCTCGAGTTCGGTTCGCCGAACGGAGGTCTCGTTCGAGTTCGGTTCGTCGAACCGAACTCGAACCAATAGGCTATAATGGGAGGCAATCACAAACACATAAAAATGCATTATAAATGTACACATACAGTTCATAAACATTGCCATAACACTTACCGGTCCCCGCGATCCCTCCTGCACTCTGTCTCCTGCCGCTATTCCATCCGATGATCGCTGAATCCTCCCGGTGACCAGCAGTGATGCAGGACCTATCGTGACATCAAAATAGCCATGTGACCAGTCACGTGGCTATTATCTCATTGGCTACAGACTGGTCACATGACTATGACGCGTCATGTAGGACCTGCGAGTGCATCTCTCCGGTACACGGTGCACATTTGTGTATCGCCGTGTACCGGTGACATGCTCTAGCACACGGTCGACTCCCCGTTCCGTTAGGGACCGGCTGACACAGCCGGTCATTAACGGAGATCACCGTTGCCATAGCAACGCAGTTAGCGGTGACGTCACCGCTAACCGCGGCTCCGGGAGCACCGTTGCTATGGTAACGCGTCTGTCAGCATTACCGCTGTTACCGCTAGCAGCACTGATCTCTCACGGAGTGAAGGCTCCACGGGAAGCAGTGTCTTCCCCCATGCAGCAGTGATGTAGCAGAGCTGCATTTGTTGAACGAGAAAGACAGAAGACCATGGATCGTGGAGGGCTGACAGGGGGTAATAAAGATGGAGTGTCTAATGTGTCTGTGTATTTATTTCAATTAAAGTATTTTTTCTCTGTGTGGTGTCTTTTTTTTAACCCTTTATTGGAGATTCTTAATGGCCGGGTCAAACGTGCCTGACATTAAGAATCTCTGGCTTAATACTGGCTAGTAAAACAAAGCCAGTATTAACTCATGATTACCCAACAAGCCACCCGGCTCCAGGGCTGTTGGAAGAGTTGGATACAGCGCCAGATGATGGCGCTTCTATGAGAGCGCCATTTTCTGGGACGGCTGCAGACTGAAATTCGCAGCACAGGCGCCCAGAAACCTCGGGCTAACCTGTGCTGCGGATCCAATCCCCAACTGCCTAGTTGTACCTGGCTGGACACAAAAATGGGGCGAAGCCCACGTCATTTGTTTTTTAATTATTTCATGAAATAAGTGAAATAATTAAAAAAACGGGCTTCCCTATATTTTTGGTTCCCAGCCGGGTACAAATAGGCAACTGGGGGTTGGAGGCAGCCCGTGGCTGCCTGCTGTACCTGGCTAGCATACAAAAATATGGCGAAGCCCACGTCATTTTTTTGGTGGGCAAAAAACTTCTGCATACAGTCCTGGATGGAGTATGCTGAGCTTTGTAGTTCTGAAGCTGCTGTCTGCTCTTCTCCATACAGACAGACAGCAGCTGCAGAACTACAAGGCTCAGCATACTCCATCCAGGACTGTATGCAGAAGTTTTTTGCCCCCTGAAAAAATTATGTGGGCTTCGCCATATTTTTGTATGCTAGCCAGGTACAGCAGGCAGGTACGGGCTGCCCCCAACCCCCAGTTGCCTATTTGTACCCGGCTAAGAACCAAAAATAAAGGGAAGCCCTTTTTTATTATTTCATGAATTTCATGAAATAATTAGAAAACAAATGACGTAGGCTTCGCCCCATTTTTGTGTCCAGCCAGGTACAACTAGGCAGCTGGGGATTGGAATCCGCAGCACAGGTTGGCCTGAGCTTTCTGGGCCCCACTGCTGCGAATTGCAGTCTGCAGCCGCCTCAGAAAATGGCATTTTCATAGAAGCACCATCTTCTGGCGCTGTATCCAACTCTTCCAGCACCTGCCTGCTATACCTGGCTAGCATAGAAAAATATGGCAAAGCTCACGTCCTTTTTTTGTAGTTTTTTGGCAAAAAAAATAAAAAATGCTTCCCTGGATTTTCCATTGCCAGTGAAGGTAACACCAAGCAGTGGGGGTTAGCAGCCAGTAGCTGCTTGGATTACCCTTAGCTAGCAATACAAAAAATGCAGCGGGAGCCCATATATATTTTTTTTAATTATTTATTTAATTAACTAAAAACAAAATGGGCTTCCCTGTATTTTGATTGATGGACATCACAGTGCTGTAAAAACAAATCTTTAAAAAAAATGACGTAGCGCTCTGCGGTATTTTTGATTCTCAGCGCAGATAAAGCAGACAGCTATGGGTTGCCACCCCCATCTGCCTGCCGTTACCTTGGTTGGCAATCAAAATACAGGGAAGCCCATTAATTTTTTCTATTTAAAAAATAGTTAAAAAAAAAAATGACGTTGGGTCCCCCCATTTTTGATAGCCAGCTAGGGTAAAGCAGACGGCTGTAGCCTGAAAACCACAGCTGGCAGCTTTACCGTGGTTGGGGATCCAATGTGGAGGTCCCCTCAGGCTCTTTTTTTATAATTATTTTATAAATATTAATAATTACACAATAAAAGTAGGGTCCCCCCAAATTGGATCACCAGCCAAGGTAAAGCGGACAGCTGTGGTCTGGTATTCTCAGGGTGGGAAGGTCCATAGTTATTGGGCCTTCACAGCCTAAAAATAGCAGGCCGCAGGCACCCCAGACGTGGCGCATCCACTAGATGCGCCAATCCTGGCGCTTCACCCCAGCTCATCCCGTGCCCTGGTGCAGTGACAAACGGGGTAATAAATCGGGTTGATACTAGCTGTAAAGTCACCTGAGATCAAGCCCAGCAGTTTGTGATGTCATGGCGTCTATTAGATACCCAACATCATAAACTGTCAGTACTAACAAAAAAAAAATCGACAAAAGAAATTTATTTGAAAAAACAGTCCCCAAAACATTTCCTCTGTTAAAAAATATACTCTTAAATATATTTTTCTTCAAATACGTAAAAGCGCATGAAAGAAAGGACTTCAAAAAATGTAAAAAATAAATGTATTTTATCTATTTAAAAATGGTTGCCAGGGTTCAGTTACAGAAAGGAAAAATAATATACTTTGTTAGCTTATGGAAAAAAGAGTTCATTTAGTCCATACTGATCAATGGGAAATCTTTACCCATCTCTCTTTGGTTCCTTAATGGCAAAGCAGGGGGTGTCATCTCTTAGGCCGGACAGTGTGTCTTCCTCTTGCAGCACTGGAGTCTTCTGACAGCAGGCAATGTGGAGGAGCGAGCAGTGGCCCCCTCCATCGTGTATTATATACCAACTGTTCAATCCATATAGGGTGTTCTAGTGGAACATAGTTGTTCCATGTGACATAATCTTCTAGAAGCTTCGAGAAGATTTAAATATATCCTTCCATGTCAGTACTCAAGTATATTCAATATGGGCATTTTAATATTTATTCCTTATAAACTTTATTAATAACCTATGCCCTCCAACATAAACAGAACTATGAACTTGTATGTCCTACTATAAAATATTTGATAACTAGATGTATTAATTTTAGTGCTTTTAACAATCCCCCCTTGAAGCGGGTGGAGTAACCCCGAAAATTAATTAATACATCATTAAAATAACAAATCTTCTTTCCTTATTTGGTGATAATGGATTAATATCAATAATAATGATGAATAATTAATTTGCATTATTCATGTTGTAAATTCAATAATATAATAATGTGGATTCCTGTTATGATAGGCCGTGACTGATCAATCATATAAAAATATATAACTATACTTCGCTAGACCTAAAAAGAAATGCAAAAAACCAAATCCGGTCACCATATGATGTCCTCTGAGTTGATGTCTTCTTATCTCCGATGTAATCCGGCATAAACACAGTCTCTTAGAAATAAATCCTTTGATAAAAAAAATGAATGGTTACCAATTTAATACAGTCCCGTATTGCGTTTATCATCGTTAGATCAAAGTCCATAAACCTTATTCTTTATTACAAAGTCCATAGCCAATGTTAATAAACCACAGTTCATGAGTGTAGAAGAATAGCAGAAGTCTTTGATGTCTGTGCAGTGTAATTTACATTAGTCACCTTTATCCTCCATGCTGCCTGTTGTCAAATCCTGGAACAGATGTTAAGATGTTCTTGGTCAGCACGACAGGGGTTAACTTTAACACGTCATTGTTCTTCTTAGTATCTGTAGGGAGGTCTTAATGCACAGACCATGTGTCATTGTCCATCCTTGAACCATAGGAGCACTGTGTTTCTGAGGTGCTAACACGGTAAGTGTATTTTGTATGTTACACAGTCTTATTTGAGACGTTACCTATTGGACCTTTTGCAGAATCCCTTTTAACTTTAGGAAAATTATAAAGTCTTTTTATCTTCATTAATCTTGATTGAAGACTTCATTCCCTAATCTAAATACCAAATATGGCAATAACTATCACTAATAAATGTCACAGCGTATCATAACTCCAATACTATAATACCATGTCATTATTATTATCGTAGAAGTATTAATATAATGGATACTTAGAATGATGTAATAATACTGTATAATGGTATAGACAATAGTATTCTCATGACCTTTTTTGTCATTGGTGTATTACCCTTCCAAACCCATAGGTGGCAATGTGTTGAATGTAACCAAAATATAATATAAAATATGAAACAATATAATGTGTACCTATAACATGTATCATATTATAAATATGAAAGGCAACAATGTGGCTTATTTAGTTAGATCATTTGTAAAATTATAAACCAAAGCAAATAACCTTTTAGGAAAGACTGGATGATTCCATCAAAACACAATAATACCCATTATAAATTATTATTGATTAAAAATATAATATATATTATTTGTAAATATCGGAAGGTAAACCTAAATGTACCTCGATCTTCCATCTTTATTATTCTAATTTAATTTATTTGATTTGTCTATTATTTATTAAATAACCTACTATAAGAAAATGTGTAACTATAAGTAATATTTCATCCTTATTGTGTTATCATACTAATATAAAAATAATGTATTACTAGGAAGTAGACAATTGTATATATTGATGAAGGAAGTATTCTTTTCTTCCAAAAAGATAAACTTTTCCCTTTTATATGATTCATATTTAATAAAGTAATATTCTTATATTCGATATTACTGAACTAAATATTGAAGTGTTCTCTCAATTGAGATATTTAAAATTTGAAGAAAAAATAAAAATTGTAGAATTAAGATTTTGATTAAAAATGTGAATATTAAATAATAATTAATATAAAAAATAAGAATAAAAGGAAAAATGAAAATCGGAATAAAAATTGAAATAAAAAATAAGGCCTTCTATATATATATATATCACCTATGTCTTTAATAATTAAGTCGTGTAACCTTGCAAATAATACTCTTCTCTTAGTATATAAATGCTTTATGATATACTTCAAATATTTTATTTTTGTATTCCCAATTCCTCCCTTATACTTGAAATATTAATTATTAAAGTATCCTGTAAACACATATATTTATCAAATATAAACGTGTAATTGAGACCAAACCTCTCCCTTTCAATATCATAAAATATGATATTATAAAAATTAATATGTTTAGATTAAAATAAATTAAAATATGTTGTATATCTTCAAGACCATATTATAAATATCACTTCCATATTTGAAAAGAAAAATTATTACCAATCTATGTATCAGTAAAAGAAGTGACTAACACAAAAGATCCTAACATCTCTATATTAAAGAAATATGTCTAAGAATAATATATACCCGGTATTAATTCCTTCATTTATACTTATGTACTATAACCTATTTATTCTAATAGTATACATACATATATTATAATCTCAAAGTTAAAACAAAAATTCCCTTTTTTTTTCTTTCTGGATCCAAAGTACTTGACATTAGCAGCTGCTCAAACAATCAATCATTAATAGACACATCTATGCACACAAGACTGTCATGGTTCTTTAACATATACTTCTACATAGAAACATGGACAGACACATAACCCTTTTTTTTCCAATTATTCTATGCGCATTTCAAAAATTATGTTACTAATTTGAAGTACTTCTTGAAAAATACAAATTCCAATGTATTACATACTGTACCTTTGACCATGGAACAAACATTTATTATTAGCTTTAGTACCAAGTCACATGCTCTGGTTACGTGCAAAGAACACCATTCCAAAACAGCAAGCAGTTTTACTACACTCCAAGCTCAGATTACATTTCTAATAACTCTAAAGAAGATATATATTCATAAAAGAAACGTTAAAGCAATAATACTCTGGCAATTGGTACCTGAGAAAATAATATTTATTATTAATCGTGCTTTCGCGATTAACCTTACCCAATAAAATATATATGTTACCTGATTGAGGACAAGAACAAATGTATAAATAAAAAGTTAATACTTCATCAATCTGCTTTTCTGATAAATTCTGAGGGAAATAAAAGAATAAAATTATTATCATGTTTATGATAAAAATGAAACACTTAAAATCTGTTACTTTCTCTTATTAATTTATAACATTAAACTATCATTTGACTAAATGAAAATATGACCTTGATTTACTATCACTACCTTTAATATATATATATATATATATATATATATATATATATATATATATATATATGCATTGATTCACTGTATATGAACAAACATACTCATCAAACAATAAAATTAATTTACCCAGAAATCCACTTTATTTAACTGAAGACCATACCTAATTTTTTCTTCAAAGATTTGATTTATTAGATTCACTTTGAACTTATAGGAATCTCTGAACTTATGTAATTCAAGGTTTTCTCTTAAATGAGAGAGAATGTCTCTCTCTGAAAGACCACCCAGCTGTCGCTGGCTATCAAATTCTAACCCAGGGAGAGGATCTCCACAAGACACCTGTTTCTGTCTTTCAAAGCTTTTACTCATCATTTGTCTGGGATCCTCAATCCCAGTGACCAATCCCTCCACTGGAGACAAGGGTTTTTCCTGTGAAAAAAGATTTTTAGATGATAATTGGGATGGATTGTATGGTTTGTAACACGTATGCATCTTCCTCCGAATTTCATATAACCTGTCACAGAAATATCTGGATCTGGGAGACACTGTTGGTTTTTTCACAGAAACTCCCCCTTTTTCGTGTTGGTTTTTCAGAATTAATTATTTCTGTTTTGATTGACTTTTTCTAACAAAATCAATAAATGTCGTACATTCGAATAGGGACTTTTTATTTAATGCCACCGCACAAGCTGCATTATCAAGGAAATTAAATTTCTTGATGAATAAATGTATCATTCCATCCAATCTGACATTTGGAATGACCGCCCTATACAAACGTTCAAAAACGGACATAAATGAGAACGTACTCTCATTCTGCTCAATTTGTAATTCCTTCAACATCTCATAATTTGGATCAGATTCATTCCTTGCACAGAAGATGAGATTTTTCAGCCTTATGATATCGTTATCATTTGAACAATCAAATGTCTCATTGTCAGAAGACTTTTTTAATGCCAATTGTCTAAAGAAATGCTGAGGTATCCACATACGGAATAACTGATTCGTCTCACTATTGGTTAAATTTAACTTCTCGATGGAACTTTCAAATATCTCTGAATTTCTGCAAACATGTATTTTAGGATTATATGCGGGAATTAATTTGCATATGTCCAATAGACTCTTTCTAAGTTTAATTCCTAAATTCGTCTGTTCTATTTTTAGAAACTGATCGTCGCCATTTTCTCTCTGCACGTGTCCTTCTCTGACAACTTTCTGCACGTGTCCCACTCTGGCTCCTCCCCCTTCTGGCTTCTCTACGTCATTTCCTGCTTCTTTCCCAGTATGCTGAAAATCACCTTGATTAGGTAACACGTGTCTGTCGCCATTATCAAGATTCTGATTTGAATTACAGTCTAAATCTGACTTATCATTTCCAACATTACAGTCAGAATTCACAATATCACTGACTGACATTCCAGGTTCTAAGCAGTCTTTGGATTTCTCTATCACTGACTTTCCTGACAATTCAGGTTGTCTAATTCCACCATTTTTACATTTTTCTACGATTAACTTGTGAAAATCATAGACTAAATGACAGACATTTCTGTTTTTCTGTTTCTCTCTATTAAAAGACCTTGCACATTCTATACGTGAATTCTCAAGTTCACACTCCCCATAAAAGCGTAACCAAATCTCTTCCACATTAGAAATATCTGAATAAGTGAACTGAAGTTTACTTTGCTTAACATATGAAGAGATAAAATCCATTTTCTTACCTGAACTGATCAGATGATCTCATGGATGATCCTCTAAGACTTGAGATTCACCTTATTCAACACGTCCAATACTTCTTATGGACTGACTTTATCTTTCTTGCTCAAAAATACGTCAAAAGTTAACTTCTGTGGCTTTACAAAGTCTTTAAAGTTCATTTAAAAAAAACATTCATGCAACTTGACTTATACGTATTTCCTAGGTTCTGCGTGATTTTTATAAATTGTCGATTCCTGATCCTTTGCAGGAGATACTTAAGATACTTATTACTTCGACCCCCCTTATGCAAAGTGAAGGAACAACAAAAAATGTAAAAAAAAATCACGAAAGACTGAGCTCGCCAAATGTTAAAAAATATACTCTTAAATATATTTTTCTTCAAATACGTAAAAGCGCATGAAAGAAAGGACTTCAAAAAATGTAAAAAATAAATGTATTTTATCTATTTAAAAATGGTTGCCAGGGTTCAGTTACAGAAAGGAAAAATAATATACTTTGTTAGCTTATGGAAAAAAGAGTTCATTTAGTCCATACTGATCAATGGGAAATCTTTACCCATCTCTCTTTGGTTCCTTAATGGCAAAGCAGGGGGTGTCATCCCTTAGGCCGGACAGCGTGTCTTCCTCTTGCAGCACTGGAGTCTTCTGACAGCAGGCAATGTGGAGGAGTGAGCAGTGGCCCCCTCCATCGTGTATTATATACCAACTGTTCAATCCATATAGGGTGTTCTAGTGGAACATAGTTGTTCCATGTGACATAATCTTCTAGAAGCTTCGAGAAGATTTAAATATATCCTTCCATGTCAGTACTCAAGTATATACAATATGGGCATTTTAATATTTATTCCTTATAAACTTTATTAATAACCTATGCCCTCCAACATAAACAGAACTATGAACTTATATGTCCTACTATAAAATATTTGATAACTAGATGTATTAATTTTAGTGCTTTTAACATCCTCTTTCACCAATTTATTGTAAGAAAAAAAATAAAGGGGTCCCACGACGACTCTGGACCGTCTAGAATATGGGGGGGAGACACTCAGGGAACGTATCCCCCATTTTCTAGGAGTGCGGACCCTTCATGTGAGGAGTGTGGGTGGAATGAATCTGCACTCACTCTCCCCGGGTCCACAGCAACAGAGTCCATGTCGTAATGGTTGCTACCAAAGCTGCAATGCCCTGCTCATGAGCTAAGGGCATGCCTAATCAGGAGAACTACTGTAGAGGAAGCTCTGCTCACTGGTATATAGGTGCTCAGAGGTAATAATAGATAAAATTAGTGAGTAACCTCGGCACTCAAAATCTCCCAGACTAAGTCAGTAAGTCACAACGGATAGTAATGCAAAATCACTCTTTATTGGTCCGTATTAAGAATTTTTTTTTTTTCATAAGCATATATGTTTTTGTCCAAAACAAGTTACAAATGACGTTTCGGCCTGAGCCTTCGTCAGATTGGACTTATCTGCATGTAATCATGAAAAATGACAATAATCAATATCACATAAGAGTGAGAGAACAATAACATAAACTCGAACAATGTAGAGGTACAATTGGGATGCAGCAAAAAAATTGCAACACAGCAAGAAATGAAACACATGATACAAATGTCATAATACAGTACAAGGACAATATAGTAATGACAAATATGGGGTCAGAGTAGGTTTAGACAGCTCTGGTATGAAAGAGATGTCAATCATAAAGTAACATGTGCAGTAGGTGTAGAGCTACAGTATGCATGGCAGAGCTAATGGGTAGACTGACCATAGAAAAAGAACGGAGAAAAAGTGGAGAAAAAGTGGAGAAAGGGCTGTACCCTTCACAACCAAGTATCGCGAGAGGCCCGTGACATCACCGCTAGTCAGTCTCGGGTCGGAAGCAAGATAAGGTGATGTGACAAGCGGCGGCCATGGAGGACAGGTAAGCCGAGCAGGACCATGTGTGCAGAGTGACAGGAGGACGTCAGTGTCGTGGACTGCATGGCTGGGGACGTGTGTGTGTGGGTGTGTGTATGTATGTGTACATGCCGCGTGCAGGAGGGGGCGGAGTGAGCTGAGCGGGGAAGTGTGGGCTTCCTGCACGTAACTAGGATAAATATCGGGTTACTAACCAAAGCGCTTTGCTTGGATACCCGATGTTTATCTTGGTTACCAGCTTCTGGCAGGCTGCCAGCGATGGCTCCTGCACACTGTAGCTGTAAAAAGCCCTGCTTTTTGCTGCTAGAACCGTTCTCGAACGTATCAAGAACTATCAAGCTTTAGCAAAAAGCTCGAGTTCTAGTTCGATCTAGAACACCCCCAAAAATCACTCGAACCGCAAACTGGAGAACCTCGAACCGCGCTCAACTCTAGTAAAGAACAATTTGCGTTTGGACTTGGTCTCAGAGTGCTGCATATATAACCTATATGATTGCATCCAGGCCGCCCTATTTCCATCGGTTGGGGCCGATATATATATTGCCTCTGAGTCCCTAAGTCTCCCCTCTACTATATCATCCTCAGTTTTAGTCACTCTTTTAAGATATGTAATGGTTGAAGACAAACACCCTCTAAGGTAGGCTTTAGGAGTGTCCCACTCCAAGTTAATATTCCGGGGTTTAGGGTGGGCTTCAAGGAAATCCTCTAGTTGGGTCAGAGCTCTATCACTTTGATCTATTAGTTTCAGTCAAAAGGGATTTAACCTCCAAAAGGGTTTACCAACACCTTGGTTAGTCTTCATAGTAAGAATCACTGGGCTGTGATCTGATATGCCCCTGACCCCGTGTACCACATCATCCACCCAGGTTGCGATATTGCTCGACCCAAAAATATAATCTAGTCGGGACAGCGTGCGTCTAGTAGAAAAAATGACATGTATATTCTCGGGTGTTAGGATGCCGGAGTCGCCAAAGGTCAATCCACCCACCTCCCTCCGCGCATTGCTGCAAATCAGTCAAGTGTGTGGCCGAATGTTGTCCCCCTCCATCCATCCGAAAACCTGTCCTGCTCCTCATTCATCACAAGATTAAAATCCCCCATACATAACACATACGCATCTGGATAATTGAGGGCAAAGCTCAGTGCTTGTTTAAGAATGGAGATGCGAGCTGGCGGGGGGTTGTAAATACATCACCGCACATAATCTCTAGAGTTTATAGACGCATATATAAACACAAATCGCCCCTCCGGGTCACGCCTCACCACCTTCACTTCCCAACGGATATGTCTATGGACCAATAGAGAGACACCCCTGGAGTAGCTGGTGTGGAACGCATGTGCCGACCATTGTACCCACGGTTTGTTTACTAGTCTGGCTGTGTCCCGTGTGAGGTGAGTCTCTACCAGCACCACCAGTTGGGCCTTGACTTGCTTAATTTCGAATACCTAAATACGTTTTTTGGGCGATTTAAGGCCTCTGACATTCCAGGTCTTAAATATCAGCTCTGACCCCATATTACATACATCTTTTTATAGAACCAGGATCCCAGGTATAAGACGCTTTCTGCCCTGCAATTAAGCGTGGTTAACCCTCCAACAGTAATCAGCCTGTCCCTGCAAAGAAATAAAGTTAATGCAATTGCAGCTGTAAACATAAAGAACCAATATCGAACTTCAGGACCTTTCCGATAAGTCCTGTAAAACATTTCAAACATCAATGGGGATACCACCACTGAATACAGTGTCCTGGTATAGGTGGTATAAGGGTGCACAAGATAGGGCTCCCATTTCACAAGAACCAATTCCTGGCCAATTCCTCCATTACTCGAGGCACGGGGAAGTCCCATCTGTCTCCAAAGGGGGCTTCAAGCAACCTTGGAAGAAGAGGGTCGCCAGGGGGCACAGAAAATGTCACCTAGGAAAGTAATCTCATTGCTTCTGCCCCTTAGGTTTCGGGTGTACCTGTAGCCAGTCCTCAGCCTCAGCAGGTGTAGTAAAAAACAGAGACGACCCTTCATGCAATATGCGGAGCCGGGCAGGGTACAGCATAGAGTAGATGATGTTCCGCTCCCTTAATTTCTTCTTCACCTCCATGAAGTGGGCCCTCTGTTTATGGAGGTCCACCGAAAAGTCCGGAAAGATCGAGAGCGCAGCATTATTGAACTTGAGTGGGCTCTTCTGTCGGGCCAGACGGAGTGCTGTGTCTCTATCTCTGTAGTTGAGCATCCTTGCTAAATAGGGATGTGGTGGCGCGCCTGGAATAGGAGGCCTCGTTGGAACTCTGTGCGCCCTCTCCACCGCAAATGTCGAGGGGATCTCATCTCTGAGATTAGATTTCAGCCACTCCTCCAGGAATTGTTCCGGATGCTGACTTTCGAGCGCTCTGGCAGTCCTATGATTCGTATATTGTTTCGACAAATGCGGTTCTCCAGATCGTCTGCTTTCTGGCGCCATGCATTTGCCGATCCGGCCATTGTGGTCATTTTTGTTTTGAGTGTTACAGTTTGATCCTCAAGTTCAGACACTCGCGTCTCGACTTCCGCTGTTCGGGCCCTCAAGGATTGCATGTCCTGACGTAGGAGGCCCACCTCTGAATGTACCTGCTCAATCTTCCCTGTGAGGGAGCTGTTGCTTGTAGAAATTGCATGTAGAAGCTGTTCATACACATTCCTCAGGGTTAAATCATCTTTATCCTCTGAGCCGTCATCCAATAGTGCCTGACCTTTTGGGGTGGTATTTCTCTTGGCTTTAGGGGCATATGCCTGACCACCCCTTGCGAACTCCTTAAGTTTGTCAATAGCTCCACTTTGTTTAGGGGGACTCATATTGATACTGTTGTAGCTGTTCTGTTTTGTCACAAGTCAGCTTATGGGATCACCAGCGAGGTCCTCTTGAGTTAGGCCTCTTCAGACCTAATCAAGATCGAGCGCTCGGAGAGAAAAGACCAGCATCCATGTGAGCATGATCAATTTCTTCTGTTTATTTAAGGAAAGTACAGTTTATTTATACCATTTACAGATCAATGTGATATTGCAAAAGAAAGAGAAAAAAACTTCTAGCTGAACTTTACCAGTTGTTCATATGACCTTTAAGTTTTAGCAAAACAAAAATGTAGAGTCATGCATATGAGATAAGGAGAAGATTAGAAGAACATTTAGAGACCATAATAATCCTTGAGCCGGTATCTTATTCCGTAGGCTCCATGACTATGAACTACCATCAGATATACTTACTAATAACAATAAATCTTTAATGAAGAAATAGAGAAACTATTAACCCTTCTATATCAATTTCCCCCTTTTGTAAATGGTATAACCTTCACTACACGGTCAGTAGGCGTCCAAACAGGAGCTGCTGGCTCATGGGCCTAGTACCCATGAGGGGTCTTCCTACCACTTCACCCATCCACCCTCAGTGTGGACACCTACTCCCGGTCAGCAGAGGCCATTTGGGGTCCGTAGTAAACTACAGAGGGTTCAATGCTGGGACTCTTAGAACATACATTATTCATTAGTTTAGGTAATGCATATATCAATGTTTTTACAGCTATATAAAGCAGTAGACAGAACAACAATATTTGCATACAGGTTTGTATAATGCCAGAAACCCAACCTGCTATGCCCTTAAACCAATTGGCTGGATTCATAAAAGAAAATGTATTTCCCCACCAGGAGTCCTTGTTGGCATCGTGCTCTTTTAACCATTTATCCCTAAGTTCACTTGTTTTCTGTATATCTGCTCTAACCTGGAGGTTGCCTGCAGGGTCAATGTAATGGCAACAGGCAGGACCAATTATTTGACACATTCCGCCGTCTTTTGCTGTCACAAAGTCTAGTACTATAGTATGCTGGTTAGTGACTACAATTAATTGTTTTTGTATAGCATTGGTAGCATTTAGAATCTCAAGAACCCGAAAAATTTGATCATCCAGGTAGTCAGTGGACTCTACTAGCTTGTCCCACATTTGCATTAAGAAAGGGTGTATGAAAATAGCACTAAATACCTTATTTGCTTTTCCCATTTCTACTACATGAGGCCTACCATTTGGCCGGGGTTTATTATCTGCTGCTCGTTTATACAAGGTATGAATTGGGACAGCTGCTACATCTACTTTACTATGAGGAACTATGAAAGTGGCAGGTGTAAGTCTGGCAAGTGTGCAGACCCCTCTCATGTCAGGGCTCACCCACTTGTGAGCACGATTCCCACAAACCAAAAACACTCCCTCTGGGAAAATACAAAAGTGAGTTTGACTTTGTACACAATAAAGCAGATTCAGAAGCCCCTTCATGACTTTATGAGCACACCACGTATTGTTCATTTGTTTTCCGGTCATACCCGAGATACAGCTACCCCGCTCCCTCCTAAAAGTCCTTCTAATAAATGATGATGTACAGCCCTCAATACCCTTCTGATATACTGTCTCATTGTCCTTGGTTAAGTCATGTGTATGTATATAGAAACAGTTATTGTCTTCTCCACAATTTCCAACACCTTTGTATTGAAGACTGAACCATAATCCATCATGGGGAATGGGGCCCGAATGAGGAATCTTAGTCTTTATTTTGGCAATTATGCCCATGTCTGAATCGTATTCCATCCACCACGAGTATCCATTGGGTCGTGTGATATTTAGCTGGAACCAGGGTTTAGTGACCCATCCAACTATAGTCAATGTAGCAGATACATCACGAGGTACATCTTCTCCCAAAAATCTAGATTGAGTCCAGGTTTCATTGTGTATACAGTCTGGTACCAACACCTCCTGTGGTTCCAGAGGTAAGGCTAAATAAGGCATAGTCTTTGAAGAAATAGGACTGTGTGTGCAGATCCAACAGTCTTTTGGCTTTTCTCCTTCCATGTCCTCAGTAAGAGAAATATGGTGGCGAATGAGTTTATTATCCCAGTCCGTATTAAAAAGTTCGCTCAGTGTCTTTGTTTGTTGCAGCAACCCTGCTACACCTAGCAGGATAATTAGCAAAACTGTCATTCTGCCGGTGGAGTGACCTTTTTACAGTGACTGGCGTGGATCCAGGTGGGTTTTCCCTCAAGTTTCACTGAGGTGGATGTGGTCAGCTGGACTTGGAATGGGCCATCAAAGCGTGGATCTAGGCTCCTTCTCACGTGTCTGCGCACGACCACCCAATCACCTGGATTCAGCTGATGCACATCTGCACTTGCATTGGGATCTGGAATGGATGAAAAGACATGTTTATGCACCACATTAAGTCTTTCCTGTAAGGCCTGGATGTAGGCTGTCATAGTGCCGTGCTGCATCTGTAACACTTGTGGAAAGTAGAGACCTGTTTTTGGGGCACTACCAAAAAGGACTTCAAAAGGAGACAAGCCTGTCTTTCTATTTGGAGTGTGTCTGACTGAAAAGAGTGCCAGGGATAAGCACTCTACCCAATTCTTTCCTGTCTCTGCCATGGCCTTTTGAATTTTTAGTTTAAGTGTCCCGTTTAATCTCTCTACTTTTCCACTGCTCTGTGGATGATAAGGGGTATGGAATGCCTGCTCTATTCCCAGGGCCTGCATAATGTCCCTCATTATTTCTCCAGTGAAGTGTGTACCCCTGTCACTTTCTATGGCTTCTGGGATGCCATACCGACAGACTAGTTCCTTCATCAGTTTTTCTGCAGTTGTTTTAGCATTTGCACATTTTACTGGATAGGCCTCAACCCATCCTGAGAAGAGATCTACACATACCAGGACGTATTCATACACTCCTACCTTGGGTAGTTGTATGTAGTCTATTTGCAGTCGTTGAAACGGATAGAGCGGTTTGGGTGTTGCTTTCT
The DNA here is from genome assembly GCF_048569485.1 of Anomaloglossus baeobatrachus. Lineage (NCBI taxonomy): Eukaryota > Metazoa > Chordata > Amphibia > Anura > Aromobatidae > Anomaloglossus > Anomaloglossus baeobatrachus. The sequence continues at coordinate 1,406,211 of NC_134357.1, forward strand.
TAGGGACTTTTACTGTTTTACCTGGGTTGTGTTGTGCGCAGATAATGCAGGATTGTACATGTTTGGAGGCTACGTAACTGAAGCCAGGAGCGATCCAGAAGGCATTCACCTGGTTACACATGTGACTTTTTGAGGCGTGAGTGGGGCCATGTGTTGCTTGTGCCATCATAGGGAACAGGGACCTTGGTAAACACAACCTGTCCTTACTTTCCCATACTCCATTCGAGTTCAGCCCAGCTCCCATTTTCCCCCAGTGTTCCTTCTCTGTTTGGGCAGCCTGATGCTGGAGGGATTTCAGGACATCCAGACTCACTGTGGCTGGGACTTGCTGGCTCCCTGCCACTATCCTCTGATCCCTAGGCCTCTTTGCCGCTGCTTTCGCAGCTGCATCCGCCCTTCTATTGCCCGCTACCTCCAGTGAGTCACCTTTTGTGTGTGCTTTCACCTTAATGATGCCAACCTGGACTGGTAACATTAGTGCCTCCATTAACCGTTTTACCAATTCTGCATTTTTAATAGGCTTACCAGCTGACGTAAGAAAAGCTCTACTTCTCCAGATAGGGCCAAAATCATGACAGATCCCAAATCCATACTTTGAGTCTGAATAAACATTAATTTTCCTACCTGACCCCGCTCTACACGCCTCAATGAGCGCTGTTAGCTCCGCCTCCTGCGCGGACATGTGCGGCGGGAGTGGTTCAGCTCGGATTACCTCATGCGAGGATACTACAGCATATCCAGTGTAGAATCTCCCATCCAGGTGGTATCTGGAGCCATCTACAAAAAACTCAAAATCTGCATTAGTAATAGGTGTATCATAGACATGTGGAAAACCTGCTGTCTCCTGACTCATCAGCTCTATGCAGTCATGCTCGTGTGTCATGTCAAAGTATTCATCCTTACTTGCTACCATTGTCACCAATTCCCCCTTTTCTGAATCTACTGGCAAAAGGGTGGCTGGATTCAGAACATTACACCTCTTGAGGGTGACATACTCAGGAATCAGAAGGGCACATTCAAGTCCGAGCTGTCTGGCCATAGACAGGTGTTTTGGTTGGACTTGCACAAGTATAGCATGAATGTCATGCGGGGAGTAAATTGTTAAGGGAAATGTCAATGTGATCTCGCAAGCTTTCCCTAGCAGTACTGCAGCAGCCGCTACAGCACGGACACATGTGGGTGACCCTCTGACAACTGGGTCCAATCGCGCTGAGTAGTAAGCTATTGGTCTTTGTTTGTCACCATGTTGCTGTGTGAGGACGGCTGTCGCATGCCCTCCCTGTTCTGTGCAAAACAAGAAAAATGGTTGATCGTAATTTGGAATACCCAGGGCCGGGGCAGATACAATGAGTAGTTTAAGGGGATGAAAGGAGTCAATAGCTTCCTGAGTGAGGTCAAAGGGGTCAGATGCCAGACAATCATAGAGGGGTTGCATCATTTGTGAGGCAGACCTTATCCAAGGCCTGCAGTATGACACTAAGCCCAAAAAGGTGCGCAGTTGCCGGTGGGACCTGGGTAAGGAGAGATTTTGGACTGCTTGTTTTCTCTCCTCAGTCAGGTGTCTCGTACCTTCAGAGATACAGTGACCCAAAAAGGTTACCTTTTGCTTACAGTACTGTAATTTTTCACGTGAAACTTTGCAACCATTCTCTGCCAGAAAACACAGCAAAGAAATTGTGGCTTCCTTGCAGGACGTCTGGTCTGGACAGCAGAGCAAAAGGTCATCCACGTACTGCAATAGCGTAACCTGTGGATGAGGAGGTTGCCACCGCTCCAGAATTCCTGCCATAGCTGTGGAATAAATGGTAGGTGAATTCATTCCTCCTTGCGGGAGGACTGTCCACATGTACTGTTTCCCCTCATGTGTGAAGGCAAAAAGATACTGACAGTCAGGGTGCAGAGGCACTGAGAAAAAGGCATTTGCCAAATCAATTACTGTAAAACATTTGGAGGTCCCTGGGATTTGTGACAGTAAGGTATGTGGGTTTGGAACAATTGGTGTTACACTCTCAGTGACAGCATTGACAGCTCTCACATCATGCACCATTCTGTATGTATCAGGGGAACCTTTGGGCCCTTTTTTCTTGATTGGATACAAGGGAGTGTTACAGGGGGGGGACCTTTGTACTAGAGCCCCTGCTTCCACATATTCTCTTATATCTCTGGTCAGAGCCATTGATTTGGCTGGACTTAAGGGATACTGTTTTAAACAAGGAGGAGTGGAGCCTTCTTTTAATTTTATCATGACTGGGGGAATAGGAAGCCGACCAACATCAGTTTTTCCCGTTGCCCATACAATGTCTGGAACTTGTTGCATTGCTATGTCTTCACTAGTTCTGGTATCTGACACTCTCGCAGATTTGGACATGTACACCATTGCTGCAATCTTGCACAAGTGTTTGTCAGAGAGGGGACTTGTGACTGTAATACCTTCTGGGGTGTATTGTATGGTAGCCTGGATAGCACTTAACACATCAGCCCCCAGCAAATTCATAGGAGTGTTTTCACTAACAATAAGCTTTGTGAGAATTTCCTGGCTATCTTGTAATCTCAGCTTCATCTGTTTTGTCAAGGGAGTTTCAGACACCAATCCCTCCACCCCAACACACTCCACAGTCTCGTCACTCACCAATCCCTCCACCCCGACACACTCCACAGTCTCGTCACTCACCAATCCCTCCACCCCGACACACTCCACAGTCTCGTCACTCACCAATCCCTCCACCCCGACACACTCCACAGTCTCGTCACTCACCAATCCCTCCACCCCAACACACTCCACAGTCTCGTCAGTGATCATCTCTGGCTTTATCAGGTCTTTATGTACCACAGTGCCGGCTGCCCCAGTGTCAATTAAAAATTCTGCCTCTTTCCCCCCTGGCATGGTTATGGTCGTAAGTAAGGTGGGACCAGGTCCTGAGGGAACGAAAACAGGGTACACATTTGTCACTGGGTTGCCAGTTTCCTAGGTCAGAGGCAAGGGAGGAGGGAAATCAGTCTGCTCACTCTCCTTTTTGGAGTTTTTGCACTGTCTGGCATAATGTCCATTCTGTCCACAATTCCAGCACTGTACGGTCGCTCGGTCACCTGGTGCCCCCCCTCTCTGCTTCCAGTGTCTTCCTTGTGCTCTAGCATACATAACTGGTCGCTTGCATTTTGTCAGTTCAACCCCCTTAGCTACTTGCAGAAGGTCTGTTGGGTCCATGTTTCTCCACTCAGGTCTGGCCGTCTGTACTGCTTCTCGTAAAAACTTATTCATACCATCAATGAATGCATTCACCAATATTTTGATATCAAGGTCGTTTCTTGCACTGTACCCCATGTCTGTCCACTTCAGCTGTAACCTCCCAAAGTACGTCTCTATACTCTCCCCTTTTTGCTGTGTCACGTCAGTCATCAGTACAGACTGCTCTGTCTGTTTCTTTGTAGCCCATCCTTTCAATGCCTCACAGTACGTCATTCCAGACCTCTCAGACTGAATATCCATGATCCATGATTGCTCCTTTATCATATCAGTATGCGTCTTAATTATGTGTCCCAGCACGTCACCTGCCTTTGCAGTCACCAAACTCTCGAGGTCTGACCAAGTGCATTTATAAGTCACCTGTATTGTCTGTATTTGCCTGTAAAATGGAAAGAAGGGAATTTTGTTACTTACCGTAAATTCCTTTTCTTCTAGCTCTTATTGGGAGACCCAGACGATTGGGTGTATAGCACTGCCTCCGGAGGCCACACAAAGCAATTACACTAAAAAGTGTAAGGCCCCTCCCCTTCTGGCTATACACCCCCAGTGGGATCACTGGCTCACCAGTTTTAGTGCAAAAGCAAGAAGGAGGAAAGCCAATAACTGGTTTAAACAAATTCTCTCCGAGTAACATCGGAGAACTGAAAACCGTTCACATGAACAACATGTGTACCCGCAAACAAACCAAAAATCCCGAAGGACAACAGGGCGGGTGCTGGGTCTCCCAATAAGAGCTAGAAGAAAAGGAATTTACGGTAAGTAACAAAATTCCCTTCTTCTTCGGCGCTCTATTGGGAGACCCAGACGATTGGGACGTCCAAAAGCTGTCCCTGGGTGGGTAAAGAAATACCTCATGTTAGAGCTGCAAGACAGCCCTCCCCTACGGGGAGGCAACTGCCGCCTGCAGGACTCTTCTACCTAGGCTGGCGTCCGCCGAAGCATAGGTATGCACCTGATAATGTTTGGTGAAAGTGTGCAGACTCGACCAGGTAGCTGCCTGGCACACCTGTTGAGCCGTAGCCTGGTGTCGTAATGCCCAGGATGCACCCACGGCTCTGGTAGAATGGGCCTTCAGCCCTGATGGAACCGGAAGCCCAGCAGAACGGTAGGCTTCAAGAATTGGTTCTTTGATCCATAGAGCCAGGGTGGCCTTAGAAGCCTGCGACCCTTTGCGCTTACCAGCGACAAGGACAAAGAGTGCATCCGAACGGCGCAAGGGCGCCGTGCGGGAAATGTAGATTCTGAGTGCTCTCACCAGATCTAACAAATGTAAATCCTTCTCATACCGATGAACTGCATGAGGACAAAACGAAGGCAAAGAGATATCCTGATTAAGATGAAAAGAGGATACCACCTTCGGGAGAAACTCCTGAATGGGGCGCAGCACAACCTTGTCCTGGTGGAAGACCAGGAAGGGAGCCTTGGATGATAGTGCTGCCAGCTCAGACACTCTCCGAAGAGATGTGATCGCTACCAGAAAAGCCACTTTCTGTGATAGTCTAGAAAGTGAAACCTCCCTCAGAGGCTCGAAGGGCGGCTTCTGGAGGGCAACTAGTACCCTGTTCAGATCCCATGGATCTAACGGCCGCTTGTACGGGGGTACGATATGGCAAACCCCCTGTAGGAACGTGCGCACCTTAGGAAGGCGTGCCAAACGCCTCTGAAAAAAGACGGATAGCGCCGAGACCTGACCTTTAAGGGAGCCGAGCGACAAACCTTTTTCTAACCCAGATTGCAGGAAAGAAAGAAAGGTAGGCAATGCAAATGGCCAGGGAGACACTCCCTGAGCAGAGGACCAGGATAAGAATATCCTCCACGTTCTGTGGTAGATCTTAGCGGACGTGGGCTTCCTAGCCTGTCTCATGGTGGCAACGACCCCTTGGGACAATCCTGAAGACGCTAGGATCCAGGACTCAATGGCCACACAGTCAGGTTCAGGGCCGCAGAATTCCGATGGAAAAACGGCCCTTGGGACAGTAAGTCTGGTCGGTCTGGGAGTGCCCACGGTTGGCCGACCGTGAGCTGCCACAGATCCGGATACCACGCCCTCCTCGGCCAGTCTGGGGCGACAAGTATGACGCGGCTGCAATCGGATCTGATCTTGCGTAGCACTCTGGGCAAGAGTGCCAGAGGTGGAAACACATAAGGGAGCCGGAACTGCGACCAATCTTGCACTAGGGCGTCTGCCGCCAGCGCTCTTTGATCGCGAGACCGTGCCATGAAGGTTGGGACCTTGTTGCTGTGCCATGACGCCATTAGGTCGACGTCCGGCACCCCCCAGCGGCGACAGATTTCCTGAAACACGTCTGGGTGAAGGGACCATTCCCCTGCGTCCATGCCCTGGCGACTGAGGAAGTCTGCTTCCCAGTTTTCTACGCCGGGGATGTGAACTGCGGATATGGTGGAGGCTGTGGCTTCCACCCACATCAGAATCCGCCGGACTTCCTGGAAGGCTTGCCGACTGCGTGTCCCCCCTTGGTGGTTGATGTATGCCACCGCTGTGGAGTTGTCCGACTGAATTCGGATCTGCCTTCCTTCCAGCCACTGCTGGAAGGCTAGTAGGGCAAGATACACTGCTCTGATTTCCAGAACATTGATCTGAAGGGTGGACTCCTGCTGAGTCCACGTACCCTGAGCCCTGTGGTGGAGAAAGACTGCTCCCCACCCTGACAGACTCGCGTCTGTCGTGACCACCGCCCAAGACGGTGGTAGGAAGGATCTTCCCTGTGATAATGAGGTGGGAAGAAGCCACCACTGCAGAGAGTCCTTGGCCGTCTGGGAAAGGGAGACTTTCCTGTCCAGGGATGTTGACTTCCCGTCCCATTGGCGGAGAATGTCCCATTGAAGTGGACGCAGATGAAACTGCGCAAACGGAACCGCCTCTATTGCCGCCACCATCTTCCCGAGGAAGTGCATGAGGCGTCTTAAGGAGTGCGACTGACTTTGAAGGAGAGCCTGCACCCCAGTTTGTAGAGACCGCTGCTTGTCCAGCGGAAGCTTCACTATCGCTGAGAGAGTATGAAACTCCATGCCAAGATACGTTAGTGATTGGGTCGGTGACAAATTTGACTTTGGGAAGTTGATGATCCACCCGAACGCCTGGAGAGTCTCCAGTGCAACATTCAGGCTGAGTTGGCATGCCTCTTGAGAGGGTGCCTTGACCAGTAGATCGTCCAAGTAAGGGATCACAGAGTGTCCGTGAGAGTGCAAGACTGCTACCACTGCCGCCATGATCTTGGTGAACACCCGAGGGGCTGTCGCCAGACCAAATGGCAGAGCTACGAACTGAAGATGGTCGTCTCCTATCACGAAGCGTAGAAAGCGTTGGTGCTCTGTAGCAATCGGCACGTGGAGATAAGCATCTTTGATGTCTATTGATGCTAGGAAATCTCCTTGAGACATTGAGGCAATGACTGAGCGGAGGGATTCCATCCGGAACCGCCTGGCGTTCACATGCTTGTTGAGCAGTTTTAGGTCCAGAACAGGACGGAAGGAGCCGTCCTTTTTTGGAACCACAAAGAGATTGGAGTAAAATCCTCGCCCCCGTTCCTGAGGGGGGACCGGGATCACGACTCCTTCTGCTCTTAGAGAGTCCACCGCCTGCAGCAGGGCATCTGCTCGGTTGGGGTGTGGGGAGGTTCTGAAGAACCGAAGTGGAGGCCGAGAACTGAACTCGATTCTGTACCCGCGAGACAAAATGTCTGTTACCCACCGGTCTTTGACCTGTGACAGCCAAATGTCGCAAAAGCGGTAGAGCCTGCCACCGACCGAGGATGCGGAGGGAGGAGGCCGAAAGTCATGAGGTAGCCGCTTTGGAAGCGGTTCCTCCATTTGCTTTCCTGGGGCGTGAGTGAGCCCGCCAGGAATCTGAGCTCCCTTGTTCTTTCTGAGTCCTTTTGGACGAGGAGAATTGGGCCTTGCCCGAGCCTCGAAAGGACCGAAACCTCGACTGCCACTTTTTCTGTTGAGGTTTACTTGCTCTGGGCTGTGGTAAGGAAGAGTCCTTACCCTTGGACTGTTTTATGATTTCAGCCAATGGCTCACCAAACAGTCTGTCTCTAGATAATGGCAAGCTGGTTAAGCATTTTTTGGAACCAGCATCTGCTTTCCAGTCCTTTAACCACAAGGCTCTGCGCAAAACCACAGAATTGGCGGACGCCATAGCGGTACGGCTCGTAGATTCTAGGACAGCATTGATAGCATAGGTCGCAAACGCAGACATTTGCGAAGTTAGGGACGCCACTTGCGGCACTGCTGGATGTATGATAGCATCCACCTGTGCTAAACCAGCTGAAATAGCTTGGAGTGCCCACACGGCCGCGAATGCTGGAGCAAACGATGCGCCGATAGCTTCATAGACAGATTTCAACCAAAGGTCCATCTGTCTGTCGTTGGCATCTTTAAGTGAAGCGCCATCCTCTACTGCGACTATGGATCTAGCCGCAAGCTTGGAAATTGGGGGATCCACCTTTGGACACTGGGTCCAGCGTTTGGCCACCTCAGAGGGAAAAGGATAACGGGTATCCTTAGAACGTTTAGAGAAACGCTTGTCTGGATGAGCGTCGTGTTTCTGGATCGATTCCCTGAAGTCAGAGTGGTCCAAAAAAGCACTTAATTTACGCTTGGGATACAGGAAATGGAACTTCTCCTGCTGTGCAGCTGCCTCCTCTGCAGAAGGGGCTGGGGGAGAAATATCCAACAGTCTATTAATTGCCGATATAAGGTCATTAACCATGGCGTCACCATCAGGGGCATCCAGATTGAGAGGGGCCTCAGGATTAGAATCCTGATAACCGTCCTCAGTCTCATCACAGAGAGACTCTTCTCGTTGAGACCCTGAGCAGTGTGATGACGTGGAGGGTCTTTCCCAGCGAGCTCGCTTAGGCTGCCTGGGACTGTCATCTGAGTCAGAGACTTCAGCCTGTGATGCTTGAGACCCCCTTGGAGCACGGATTAGTTCCAACTGAGGGGGACCGGAGAGCATAGACACAGCAGTGTCCATGGTCTGAGTAACTGGCCTGGACTGCAAGGTCTCCAGGATTTTTGTCATAGTCACAGACATTTTATCAGCAAAAACTGCAAAGTCTGTCCCCGTCACCGGGGCAGGGTTCACAGGCGACTCTGCCTGGGCTACCACCACAATAGGCTCTGGCTGACGAAGTGCCACTGGGACTGAACATTGCACACAATGAGAGTCGTTGGAGCCTGCTGGTAGATTAGCCCCACATGCAGTACAAACAGTGTACACAGCCCGTGCCTTGGCACCCTTGCGTTTTGCGGATGACATGTTGCTGCCTCCTCAGAGCAGTACAGGGTGTCCAGCCAAGAAGCGACCTTACAGTGCAACTATATATATATATATGGTACCAAGAAAAAAGTACACTAATATAACACTGAGGCACTAGTGGGGCCAGCACTAAAGTGCTGCTTACCGCCCGCTTAGGAGCGGGTGTGTGGGCGCCGAAATCCCTTTAGTCTGGGTCTCCCAGAGCCTGCTGCCTTTCCCCAGCCAGACCGCATGTGTAATGGCTGCCGGCGTCCTTGTGGAGAGGGGGGGCGGGCCCTGGGCGTATACAGACGAAGAGCGGGAAGCCTGCTTCCCACTGTGCCTAGTGAGAGGGCTGGAGCATGTAAATAAAGCTCCAGCCCTCGGTGCTGCCTATTGAGCAGCGTCTCTCCCCTACCCTGATTGACAGGGTGGGGGCGGGAACGAAGCGGCGCTAGGCCGCAGAAGCCGGGGGCTAAAGTTAGAAGCGCCGCCGCTGTAAAAGCGCGGTCGGCGCAAAGCCCCCGGCGCACTACAAGTCGCAGCTGCGCCGCCACTCCAGGAGCGGTCGGCGCAGTAGTTCCCAACATGTAACGTCACTCAGCAAAGCTGCAGTGACCTAACCCCAGCGCACAGCGCTACTGTCCCCGGCGCACTATAACGCTCAGCAAGCCTTGAGAGTGTCCGTGCCTGCCGGGGACACAGAGTACCTGAAAGTTGCAGGGCCTTGTCCCTGAACGGCACTCCCGCTCCAAATCCAGCAGGTTCTCTGGGTCTGTGGATGGAGCCCGGCCCCAGGGCTTGGGGGCCGGTAAGATCCCACTTCCACAGAGCCCTCCAGGGGATGTGGAAGGAAAACAGCATGTGGGCTCCAGCCTCTGTACCAGCAATAGGTACCTCAACCTTACAAGCACCACCGCGGGTGAGAAGGGAGCATGCTGGGGGCCCCATATGGGCCCTCTTTTCTTCCATCCGATATAGCCAGCAGCTACTGCTGACTACAAACAGTGGAGCTATGCGTGGATGTCTGACCTCCTTCGCACAAAGCAGAAAACTGGTGAGCCAGTGATCCCACTGGGGGTGTATAGCCAGAAGGGGAGGGGCCTTACACTTTTTAGTGTAATTGCTTTGTGTGGCCTCCGGAGGCAGTGCTATACACCCAATCGTCTGGGTCTCCCAATAGAGCGCCGAAGAAAGGTTGGTTTTCAGGGTCAGGTAACTGTTTCAACATAGCTAGCTGGTCAGAGGGGCTCCAGGGGTAATATTCCTGTGTCTGTCTGATTCTTGTGACCTTCCTCGGTCGGGATGCATCTGATTTTTTTGTACTGGTCCCAGGGAGTTCTTTCCTTTCCTCACCGTCAGCTTCCTCCGTAAAACTCAATTCCTTCACTACCTCTGTCTCAGTGTCAGCGTCCTCTGTCATCACATGTGACCTGGTTCGAACAGGATTTAGTGCAATCTGCTTAGGGCGAGTAACATTACACGTAGCACAAGTACCTCTCCAGTCTGGGTTTTTCTGACTACAATGTTTACAAGTCCATTCATCTGGTCTGGGTTTCTGCTTATGTGAAGGGGGGGCGGTAGCAGTCACAATTCCTGCTTTTGGTGCATTAAAACATTCATAATACACCTTATCTCCCGCTGTGGTCTCTTTATATCCACAATGCTGCACCTCTTCAGCCACACGACACCATTTATTTACTTGTTGCTCTACCCTCTTGCCTTTTATCCAACCTCTCTTTTCTTCCCTGAATCTGTGCCATTTCTCAACATCCAAACATCCGTACTCTGGCATGTCTGCCTTTTTGAGTATCGGTCTGACATTTTTCACTGCTTCTTTGCCTTCTCTTTCTTGCACTATCTGTTTGGCTGTTTTGGATCCTGCTGGAGCCCCACGCTGCACACTGAACAAGTTGCCCATGGCTTCAACTTATTCCCACACAGCCCACCTTTCTGCAAATGCCCTCTCAGTGTCCCTGAACCTTGTTAACAGGCCACACGTCTCCTGGCAAGTCAGAATGGGCTCTCAAGTGGTAGCAAGAAGGCTCAATCAGCATTCACTCTCACCTGCTACACTTGTAGGGCGTATTGGGAAGGGTTAAAAACACCTCTCACCCAATAGACCAGATGACTAAAGCAGGAAGGACCAGGTGTGATAGTCCTCTCACCTGCTAGACCACCTCCATGTAAGTGGGAAGGCCACAAATGCTCTCTAACCCACTTGACCTGATGTGCAGTTTGGCTACTCCATGCTGGTCCTTTACAAACTATTTCAGCCACCAACGTAAACTAGAGTTAAACCAATACAATTAACAGAGCTGACTTCTCACAAAGGGCAGAAAATCGCGCAGCTGTTCACTTGACCCCTCCCAAAAGAATTTCAGCACACAGTTTGTTTAGCAAGAGTGTTATCTCGTTCAGATTCAGCTTCCAAAACACAATCCTAATACCCACTGGTATAATACACAATCCCTGCAGAAAATTGAGACCACTTATATACCTTCACAGCACTAATATCCTACTTTACTATAAAACCTTCATCCCCATTTTGAGGGGAAGAAACACACAATATCTCACTATAAGGACAGATCCCAGGACCACTTGTCCTACTCATTCATTGATTCCAGAAGCACATGTAACAATACACCTTCCAAGGATCAGTTAACCTCACATGCAAATAAAATTATCTAAACCGCTCTTGACACTGATGGGAAAAAAAAATACATATGTCAGGTATCCACTCAAATACTCTATATGGCTATGCCCTGTGACATTTCACAACCGGAACATCTTTTCACAGTCCACAGTATGACCTATAACCATTAGGCTTATACATACATATTATTTCACCAAGTCTCTTATCTCAATTACTTGTCACTTTGTTATTCAGAGGCTTCTCATCAATATACAACAACCTATTGCCTGCCTACTTTATCTAGGCATTAATATGAAACCACTTATGAACACATATCCCTAGACCAGTGTATTGCCCATCAAAGATGCAAAGAAGGCCAAAGCAAAACACAAAACACAGCAACACAGCAAATGCAATTATACAGAGACTGTCCCAAATTCCATGCTATGCAATCTATGCAATCAGTTAATGGACGGACAACAGATTATCTTATTACTCTATATTTCAACTCTCATTCAGACATGCATGAAAAAAACAATACACACTGGTGATGCCAGAGTTCTTGAACCGTGTGTACAGCCTTACCCAGAATATTCGGGAAATCAGAGAGAGTGAAATGAAGTGTAAGAATAAAGCTTCTCACCTTGCTGCAGCTGAAATTTCACTGTCTCAAGAGTCCCCAAAACTTCTTCCGAATAGGCTGGTTGGCCACGGCTCCACGTTGGGCACCAAAACTGTTGTAGCTGTTCTGTTTTGTCACAAGTCAGCTTATGGGATCACCAGCGAGGTCCTCTTGAGTTAGGCCTCTTCAGACCTAATCAAGATCGAGCGCTCGGAGAGAAAAGACCAGCATCCATGTGAGCATGATCAATTTCTTCTGTTTATTTAAGGAAAGTACAGTTTATTTATACCATTTACAGATCAATGTGATATTGCAAAAGAAAAAGAAAAAAACTTCTAGCTGAACTTTACCAGTTGTTCATATGACCTTTAAGTTTTAGCAAAACAAAAATGTAGAGTCATGCATATGAGATAAGGAGAAGATTAGAAGAACATTTAGAGACAATAATAATCCTTGAGCCGGTCTCTTATTCCGTAGGCTCCATGACTATGAACTACCATCAGATATACTTACTAATAACAATAAATCTTTAATGAAGAAATAGAGAAACTATTAACCCTTCTATATCAATACACTGGGGATTTGCTGATTCTGCACCCCTCTCTCATCGTTCCCCTGTGCGTCTCAATCTGTGCCTTTATAATGTATATTTAGTAATATGTCTGTCTCCACTTCATCACCATGTCCAGAGAGCCGGAAAACAGCCACTTATATGGTGGATAATAAGAATGAAGGGAGTCCCATGGCAGCACAGCACTCAGGGTGTATTTATCAGGATGATGCAGGCCTGCGCAGCGTGGGGACTTTAATATGTGCCACTTATTTGTTTTCATGTGTCAGTGAGAATCTGCAGGGCCTGTTTTGCAAGGCACACACTCCAGACCCTCCATCACTCTATGGGTTAAAGTCTCCCACACAGCCGCTGGCCCCTTAATGTGCTGCTCTCTGACTGCCAGTTACACAGCTAAGGCTGATTTCACACTACGTTTTTTTAACATCCGTCATGAACGTTTTTTTAACGCAAAAGCGGATCCAGTGCAAATGCGTTTTCATTTCAATGCATTTGCAATGGACTCGCATTAACATGCGTTCACCTGCGTTTGCGTGCGTTATAGCGAGGATCCAGCGACTTGCAGTTTTTTAACATTTTTCAAAAACGCTACTTGTAGCGTTTTTGAGCTGCGTCCAAATACTGCAAATTGCTGGATCCTGACTAAACAGCACGCAAACGTATGTGAAAGCTGGCATGCTGATAGACAGGATCCTGCTTGCTCTACTGAGCATGCCCAGAACCAGTCTCGCGTGATCAGTCCCTCTCTCTCCTCCCTCTCTCACCCTCTCCCTCCACCCTCTCATTCCTCCCTCTCTCTCTTTGTCTCTCCCCCTCCCTCTCCTGTCTCTCTCTCCCACCTGAGAGCTGCGGACACTCGTAACCAAGGTAAATATCGGGTAACCACTTCTCTTAGTTACCCGATGTTTACGTTGGTTACGTGTACAGACGCTCGTAACCAAGATAAATATCGGGTATCCAAGCAAGTTACCCGATGTTTACCTTGGTTACGAACCTCCACAGTTGTAAGAAGCCGGCTCCCAGTCTGGCACGTTTAGTTCCCCTCACTCCCGATCACATGACTCCAATGCCCGCCCCTAAACATCCAGTGACAGGATCCTGCAAAATAACACATGCGTTAGCATGCGTTTTTTGCTGTAATAGCAGGATCCGCTTTTACAGCAAAAAAACGTTCATGACGCATGTTAAAAAAACGTAGTGTGAAAGCAGCCTAAGGCTAAGTTCACACTTCAGTTGTTTTGCATCAGTCACAATCCGTAGCCTTGAGGAACTACGGAATCCTGCAAAATATTTTGCAGGAATCCAGTATTTCCCCATAGACTTCTATTAGTGACGGATTGCGACTGATGACCCTGCGTTGCATCCGCTGCGTCGCGGTCCGTCGTTTTTGACTGACCGCCGAGCAGGGAGCAACGCAGAATGTAACGTTTTTCGGGCCGTCAAAATAAACGCGCCCTGCAGGAATCCGTTGCCATCCGTCAAGCTTGTAATGTATGTCTATGGTGCTGGATTCCGTCGTATTCCGTCTTACGACGGAATCCAGCGCAGGATTCCGTCATGCTCTACTGAGCATGCCCAGCATGTTTGGCACACCCCCTGGGCTGTCCCAAACACAAACGGATCATGACTGATCCGTCAAAACACGGACGCATAACGGATGTAACGGACGCAACGGATCAGTTTTTTCACAGGATTCCTGTGAAAGGAATCCTGTAAGAAACACATCCGTTGCATCAGTTGACATCTTGAAAACGACTGATCCGTTGCTGACGGACCTGACGGATTGAAAACAACTGAAGTGTGAACTTAGCCTCAGGGATTAACGCCCTGTGCTCACCACTCCCTGGTCTTCACCTCTGGCCATAAATCTGTCACTCCTCACTGCTCTCCGGAGTCATGCTCTGCTGCTCACTGTGGAAATGCAGGCTGTGGGAAGATGGCTGCTGCTCCACACTCTCCAGCCTCAGGAGATCCAGCGACGCCGTGCAGGAGTCAGGGAACAGCTCCAGTGGGAATCGCCAGCCTCCAGATGGTGTCCCCTGTCACAGCAGCAGGTCAGTGAGTAAATGGGTCAGGTAACCGAGTGTAAATGGCCAGGATAAGATCAGGATTATAGGAGCTCTCTTCCCATGCGTCCTCTCTGGTCGGCTACATCGCCCCGCACCCACAAGTCTTCATTTTAGCAGTTACAGGATCTCTCTGAGACAACACAACCCCTGCTCCAATCTCTGAAGCATCCACCTCCACCTGAAATGGAAGTGAAGTATCAGGTTGCCTCAGGATTAGAGAAGAGGTAAACTTCTTCAGGTCTTGAAAAGCCTTAATGGCCTCAGGAGTCCAATTCTCAACATCCGCCCCCTTCTTAGTCAAATCAGTCAGACGCTTGACAATAATGGAGAAATTATCTAGAAATCTTCGATAGAAATTAGAAAAGCCCAAGAAGTTTTCAAGGAACTTCAAACATGTGGGCTGAACCCAGTCATGAATAGCCTGAAGTTTGACCAGATCCATCTCAATCGAGGATGGGGACAAAATATATCCCAAAAATGAAATGGTTTTTACGCCAAAGAGACATTTAGACCCCTTAACATACAATGCATTTTCCCTGAGTACCTGAAAGACAGTACAAACCTGTCTAACAAGAGACCCCCAATCATCAGAGAAGATCAAAATATCATCCAAATATAACACTAGAAATTTACCAAGAAACTCCCGCAAGATATTATTCATGAATGACTGGAAGACGGAGGGGGCATTAGTGAGCCCAAAAGGCATCACCAGGTACTCAAAATGCCCCTCAGGGTATTAAAAGCCGTCTTCCATTCATCACCTTCCGGAATTCGGATAAGGTTGTACGCTCCCTTAAGTTCAAGTTTGGTAAACCATTTAGCTCCCTTTACTCTGGAAAACAGGTCTGACATCAGGGGTAATGGATACTGATATTTCAAAGAGATTTTACTAAGTAACCGATAATCAATGCAGGGTCTTAAAGATCTATCATTTTGGCCACAAAGAAAAAGCCGGCACCAAGGGGCGAAGATGACGGCCTAATATGACCTTTTTCCAGTGACTCTTCAATGTAATTCCTTATTGCCTCATATTCAGGCACTGACAAACTGAAAACCCTTCCTTTAGGAAATTTGGATCCCTGCAATAATTCCATAGCACCATCACATTCCCTATGGGGTGGGGGGGGGGTAAAAATGGAGTCTCATTAAACACATCAAAGAAATCAGACAGAAATTCAGGTACTCCATATACTTGAGAAGAAATATACAAAACAGAGAGGTCATTATACACCGACAACCCCGGCTCACACCGACAACCCCGGCTCACACCGACAACCCCGGCACACGCCGACAACCCCGGCACACGCCGACAACCCCGGCACACGCCGACAACCCCGGCTCACGCCGACAACCCCGGCACACGCCGACAACCCCGGCTCACGCCGACAACCCCGGCACACGCCGACAACCCCGGCACACGCCGACAACCCCGGCACACGCCGACAACCCCG
The DNA here is from genome assembly GCF_048569485.1 of Anomaloglossus baeobatrachus. Lineage (NCBI taxonomy): Eukaryota > Metazoa > Chordata > Amphibia > Anura > Aromobatidae > Anomaloglossus > Anomaloglossus baeobatrachus. Next base: position 1,422,069 of record NC_134357.1, read on the forward strand.
GCACACGCCGACAACCCCGGCACACGCCGACAACCCCGGCACACGCCGACAACCCCGACACACGCCGACAACCCCGTCACACGCCGACAACCCCGGCACACGCCGACAACCCCGGCACACATCGACAACCCCGGCACACACCGACAACCCCGGCACACGCCGACAACCCCGTCACACGCCGACAACCCCGGCACACGCCGACAACCCCGGCACACGTCGACAACTCCGGCACACGCCGACAACCCCGGCACACGCCGACAACCCCGGCACACGCCGACAACCCCGTCACACGCCGACAACCCCGGCACACGTCGACAACCCCGGCACACGTCGACAACCCCGGCACACACCGACAACCCTGACACACATCGACAACCCCGGCACACAGACAACCCCGGCACACATCGACAACCCCGGCACACATCGACAACCCCGGCACACACCGACAACCCCGGCATACACCGACAACCCCGGCACACACCGACAACCCCGGCACACACCGACAACCCCGGCACACACCGACAATCCCGGCACACACCGACAACCCCGGCACACACTGACAACCCCAGCTAATGATGGACAAAGATGTCCACTCTAATTCAGGATTATGGGTCTGCAACCATGGAAATCCTAACACCAGATCATCATGTAATACCAAAAATTCACATTCCTCCCGATGACAGGGTTCAACCCTCATAATTACCTTAATTATTATGGTTGGCGCTGTGCATGACCTCACCAGCGCCATGCTCGTACCCGCGCATAATCTCACGCCTGCGCATTTACCTCACCGGAATGAGTGAGGGCAGCTGTTATCTGCTCTGCCCGCGATATGGCAGAGCGAACTGCGCCTGCGCGAGCCGACCTAACTGCACAGGCGCGAGATTTGAAAATGCGACGAGGATGATGACGGAGGCGTCATCACGTCAATCAAGAAAGGAGGACGGCGATCAGCGGCAGGAGGGCGGACAGGAGCATAAAATGAGCCCGCCCATCTGGCCAACCAAGGTAATTAGCATACCTAACGGACAAGTTTTATACAGTTATTTTTGGGGTCTGGAAGGGGAGTCAGGACCAAGGTGCAGCTTCATAGAATGCAGCCCAGGAGCCGCAGAAGGGGAGACTAAGGCCATGTGCGCACGCTGCGTCCTGTACCTTGCAGAAATGAACGCATCCTCGGGCAGAATTTGTCATTGGCAAATTTGGTTTTGACGCAGGAAATACGCATGTGATTTTATCGCGTTTTTGCCGTGTTTTGACCGCGTTTTACAGGCATTTTCAGTGCTTAAATTGAGATGCGTTTTCAATACAAATACACAACTAAATAAAGTTTGAACATTCAAACAGTAGGAAAAAAATGAAAAAATAAAAATTAATAACCTTTAAATCAAACACTATAATGATAATTTACAGAAAAGGATTAATGAGATTTAATAATTATGTGCAAAATAAAGTAAACTGATCGTGTGACTCATTGCTTATAGTGGGGCTGGATGTGAGGGCGAATGGAAACCTCCCACTATAATGACAAAAACGCCTGCGTATAGCATCAAACATGCATGTAAAACGCTAGGAACGTCTCTCAGGATGCGTTTTTATAATTCCCATTGACTTCAATGTTACCAAAACGCTGCCAAAATGGCAGAAACAACTGACGCCGCTTCTTCACACGCTGAGATTTTGACAATTTTTTTACACCAAAAATGCTGCATTTTTAAAAGCATGGTGCGCACAAGAAAGCCATATTCCCATAGACTTTGCCTGGAAAGCAAAACACATGCAATTCTGCATTAAAACGCTGCAGCTCAAAACGCTGCGGAAACGCATGAAAAAACGCAACGTGCACACATGGCCTTATAGTTTAATAGGGAAAAATCTAGTGACAGGTTCCCCTTAAGCGGAGTAATTCAGGTGCTATTTATACAGGTCGTCACAAGCGTTTTCTAGAAAGACCCCACTCTGCGTCTACCCCTGAGAATGATCAGTTTCCAAAGCACTTCACAACTAATGGCCAAAGAATCACATAAACCTACGAGAGAAATGCCTGAAACCCCCCCAACCTCCAACCCCACCCCCCAACCTCCAACCCCCACCAACCTCCAACCCCCCCAACCTCCAACCCCCCAACCTCCAACCCCCCCAACCTCCAACCCCCCCCCAACCTCCAACCCCCCCCCCAACCTCCAACCCCCCCCAACCTCCAACCCCCCCCAACCTCCAACTCCACCCCCCAACGTCCAACCCCACCCCCCAACCTCCAACCCCCACCAACCTCCAACCCCCCCAACCTCCAACCCCCCAACCTCCAACCCCCCCAACCTCCAACCCCCCCAACCTCCAACACCCCCCCAACCTCCAACCCCCCCCCAACCTCCAACCCCCCCCAACCTCCAACCCTCCCCAACCTCCAACTCCACCCCCCAACGTCCAACCCCACCCCCCAACCTCCAACCCCCCCAACCTCCAACCCCCCCAACCTCCAACCCCCCCCAACCTCCAACCCCCCCCAACCTCCAACCCCCCCAACCTCCAAGAGAAAGAGACAAACTGCAGCAGACAGCGCCGTAGACCTCCAAGAGAAAGAGACAAGCTGCAGCAGACAGCACTGGAGACCTACAAGAGAAAGAGACAAGCTGCAGCAGACAGCGTCGGAGACCTCCAAGAGAAAGAGACAAGCTGCAGCAGACAGCGCCGAAGACCTCCAAGAGAAAGAGACAAGCTGCAGCAGACAGCGCCGAAGACCTCCAAGAGAAAGAGACAAGCTGCAGCAGACAGCGCCGAAGACCTCCAAGAGAAAGAGACAAGCTGCAGCAGACAGCGCCGAAGACCTCCAAGAGAAAGAGACAAGCTGCAGCAGACAGCGCCGAAGACCTCCAAGAGAAAGAGACAAGCTGCAGCAGACAGCGCCGAAGACCTCCAAGAGAAAGAGACAAGCTGCAGCAGACAGCGCCGAAGACCTCCAAGAGAAAGAGACAAGCTGCAGCAGACAGCGCCGAAGACCTCCAAGAGAAAGAGACAAGCTGCAGCAGACAGCGCCGAAGACCTCCAAGAGAAAGAGACAATCTGCAGCAGACAGCGCCGAAGACCTCCAAGAGAAAGAGACAAGCTGCAGCAGACAGCGCCGAAGACCTCCAAGAGAAAGAGACAAGCTGCAGCAGACAGCACTGGAGACCTACAAGAGAAAGAGACAAGCTGCAGCAGACAGCACTGGAGACCTACAAGAGAAAGAGACAATCTGCAGCAGACAGCACTGGAGACCTAAAAGAGAAAGAGACAATCTGCAGCAGACAGCACTGGAGACCTACAAGAGAAAGAGACAAGCTGCAGCAGACAGCGCCGAAGACCTCCAAGAGAAAGAGACAAGCTGCAGCAGACAGCGCCGAAGACCTCCAAGAGAAAGAGACAAGCTGCAGCAGACAGCGCCGAAGACCTCCAAGAGAAAGAGACAAGCTGCAGCAGACAGCGCCGAAGACCTCCAAGAGAAAGAGACAAGCTGCAGCAGACAGCGCCGAAGACCTCCAAGAGAAAGAGACAATCTGCAGCAGACAGCGCCGAAGACCTCCAAGAGAAAGAGACAAGCTGCAGCAGACAGCGCCGAAGACCTCCAAGAGAAAGAGACAAGCTGCAGCAGACAGCACTGGAGACCTACAAGAGAAAGAGACAAGCTGCAGCAGACAGCACTGGAGACCTACAAGAGAAAGAGACAAGCTGCAGCAGACAGCACTGGAGACCTCCAAGAGAAAGAGACAATCTGCAGCAGACAGCACTGGAGACCTACAAGAGAAAGAGACAAGCTGCAGCAGACAGCGCCGAAGACCTCCAAGAGAAAGAGACAAGCTGCAGCAGACAGCGCCGAAGACCTCCAAGAGAAAGAGACAAGCTGCAGCAGACAGCGCCGAAGACCTCCAAGAGAAAGAGACAAGCTGCAGCAGACAGCGCCGAAGACCTCCAAGAGAAAGAGACAATCTGCAGCAGACAGCGCCGAAGACCTCCAAGAGAAAGAGACAAGCTGCAGCAGACAGCGCCGAAGACCTCCAAGAGAAAGAGACAAGCTGCAGCAGACAGCACTGGAGACCTACAAGAGAAAGAGACAAGCTGCAGCAGACAGCACTGGAGACCTACAAGAGAAAGAGACAAGCTGCAGCAGACAGCACTGGAGACCTCCAAGAGAAAGAGACAAGCTGCAGCAGACAGCGCCGGAGACCTCCAAGAGAAAGAGACAAGCTGCAGCAGACAGCGCCGAAGACCTCCAAGAGAAAGAGACAAGCTGCAGCAGACAGCGCCGAAGACCTCCAAGAGAAAGAGACAAGCTGCAGCAGACAGCGCCGAAGACCTCCAAGAGAAAGAGACAAGCTGCAGCAGACAGCGCCGAAGACCTCCATAAGAAAGAGACAATCTGCAGCAGACAGCGCCGAAGACCTCCAAGAGAAAGAGACAAGCTGCAGCAGACAGCACTGGAGACCTCCAAGAGAAAGAGACAAGCTGCAGCAGACAGCGCCGGAGACCTCCAAGAGAAAGAGACAAGCTGCAGCAGACAGCGCCGAAGACCTCCAAGAGAAAGAGACAAGCTGCAGCAGACAGCGCCGAAGACCTCCAAGAGAAAGAGACAAGCTGCAGCAGAAAGCGCCGAAGACCTCCAAGAGAAAGAGACAAGCTGCAGCAGACAGCGCCGAAGACCTCCAAGAGAAAGAGACAATCTGCAGCAGACAGCGCCGAAGACCTCCAAGAGAAAGAGACAAGCTGCAGCAGACAGCGCCGAAGACCTCCAAGAGAAAGAGACAAGCTGCAGCAGACAGCGCCGAAGACCTCCAAGAGAAAGAGACAAGCTGCAGCAGACAACACTGGAGACCTCCAAGAGAAAGAGACAAGCTGCAGCAGACAGCACTGGGGACCTCCAGAGAAAGAGACAAGCTGCAGCAGACAGCACTGGAGACCTCCAAGAGAAAGAGACAAGCTGCAGCAGACAGCACTGGAGACCTCCAAGAGAAAGAGACAAGCTGCAGCAGACAGGACTGGAGACCTCCAAGAGAAAGAGACAAGCTGCAGCAGACAGCACTGGAGACCTCCAAGAGAAAGAGACAAGTTGCAGCAGACAGCGCCGAAGACCTCCAAGAGAAAGACAAACTGCAGAAGACAGTGCCAAAGACCTCCAAGAGAAAGAGACAAGCTGCAGCAGACAGCACTGGAGACATCCAAGAGAAAGACAAACTGCAGCAGACATCGCCGAAGACCTACAAGAGAAAGAGACAAGCTGCAGCAGACAACACTGGAAACCTCCAAGACAAAAAGACAAACTGCAGCAGACAGCACTGGAGACCTCCAAGAGAAAGAGACAAGCTGCAGCAGACAGCACTGGAGACCTCCAAGAGAAAGAGACAAGCTGCAGCAGACAGCAATGGAGACCTCCAAGAGAAAGAGACAAGCTGCAGCAGACAGCACTGGAGACCTCCAAGAGAAAGAGACAAGCTGCAGCAGACAGCACTGGAGACCTCCAAGAGAAAGAGACAAGCTGCAGCAGACAGCACTGGAGACCTGCAAGAGAAAGAGACAAGCTGCAGCAGACAGCACTGAAGACCTCCAAGAGAAAGACAAGCTGCAGCAGACAGCACTGGGGACCTCCAGAGAAAGAGACAAGCTGCAGCAGACAGCACTGGAGACCTCCAAGAGAAAGAGACAAGCTGCAGCAGACAGCACTGGAGACCTCCAAGAGAAAGAGACAAGCTGCAGCAGACAGCACTGGAGACCTCCAAGAGAAAGACAAGCTGCAGCAGACAGCACTGGAGACCTCCAAGAGAAAGACAAACTGCAGCAGACAGCGCCGAAGACCTCCAAAAGAAAGAGACAAGCTGCAGCAGACAGCACTGGAGACCTCCAAGAGAAAGAAACAAGCTGCAGCAGACAGAACTGGAGACCTCCAAGAGAAAGAGACAAGCTGCAGCAGACAGCACTGGAGACCTCCAAGAGAAAGACAAGCTGCAGCAGACAGCACTGGGGACCTCCAGAGAAAGAGACAAGCTGCAGCAGACAGCACTGGGGACCTCCAGAGAAAGAGACAAGCTGCAGCAGACAGCACTGGAGACCTCCAAGAGAAAGAGACAAGCTGCAGCAGACAGCACTGGAGACCTCCAAGAGAAAGAGACAAGCTGCAGCAGACAGCACTGGAGACCTCCAAGAGAAAGAGACAAGTTGCAGCAGACAGCGCCGAAGACCTCCAAGAGAAAGACAAACTGCAGCAGACAGTGCCAAAGACTTCCAAGAGAAAGAGACAAGCTGCAGCAGACAGCACTGGAGACCTCCAAGAGAAAGACAAACTGCAGCAGACAGCGCCGAAGACCTCCAAGAGAAAGAGACAAGCTGCAGCAGACAACACTGGAAACCTCCAAGACGAAAAGACAAACTGCAGCAGACAGCACTGGAGACCTCCAAGAGAAAGAGACAAGCTGCAGCAGACAGCACTGGAGACCTCCAAGAGAAAGAGACAAGCTGCAGCAGACAGCACTGGAGACCTCCAAGAGAAAGAGACAAGCTGCAGCAGACAGAACTGGAGACCTCCAAGAGAAAGAGACAAGCTGCAGCAGACAGCACTGGAGACCTCCAAGAGAAAGACAAGCTGCAGCAGACAGCACTGGGGACCTCCAGAGAAAGAGACAAGCTGCAGCAGACAGCACTGGGGACCTCCAGAGAAAGAGACAAGCTGCAGCAGACAGCACTGGAGACCTCCAAGAGAAAGAGACAAGTTGCAGCAGACAGCACTGGAGACCTCCAAGAGAAAGAGACAAGCTGCAGCAGACAGCACTGGAGACCTCCAAGAGAAAGAGACAAGTTGCAGCAGACAGCGCCGAAGACCTCCAAGAGAAAGACAAACTGCAGCAGACAGTGCCAAAGACCTCCAAGAGAAAGAGACAAGCTGCAGCAGACAGCACTGGAGACCTCCAAGAGAAAGACAAACTGCAGCAGACAGCGCCGAAGACCTCCAAGAGAATGAGACAAGCTGCAGCAGACAACACTGGAAACCTCCAAGACAAAAAGACAAACTGCAGCAGACAGCACTGGAGACCTCCAAGAGAAAGAGACAAGCTGCAGCAGACAGCACTGGAGACCTCCAAGAGAAAGAGACAAGCTGCAGCAGACAGCACTGGAGACCTCCAAGAGAAAGAGACAAGCTGCAGCAGACAGCACTGGAGACCTCCAAGAGAAAGAGACAAGCTGCAGCAGACAGCACTGGAGACCTCCAAGAGAAAGAGACAAGCTGCAGCAGACAGCAATGGAGACCTCAAAGAGAAAGAAACAAGCTGCAGCAGACAGCACTGGAGACCTCCAAGAGAAAGACAAGCTGCAGCAGACAGCACTGGAGACCTCCAAGAGAAAGAGACAAGTTGCAGCAGACAGCAATGGAGACCTCCAAGAGAAAGAGACAAGCTGCAGCAGACAGCACTGGAGACCTCCAAGAGAAAGAGACAAGTTGCAGCAGACAGCGCCGAAGACCTCCAAGAGAAAGACAAACTGCAGCAGACAGTGCCAAAGACCTCCAAGAGAAAGAGACAAGCTGCAGCAGACAACATTGGAAACCTCCAAGACAAAAAGACAAACTGCAGCAGACAGCGCCGAAAACCTCCAAGAGAAAGAGACAAGCTGCAGCTGACAACACTGGAGACCTCCAAGACAAAAAGACAAACTGCAGCAGACAGCACTGGAGACCTCAAAGAGAAAGAGACAAGCTGCAGAAGACAGCACTGGAGACCTCCAAAAGAAAGAGACAAGCTGCAGCAGACAGCACTGGAGACCTCCAAGAGAAGAAGACAAGCTGCAGCAGACAGCACTGGAGACCTCCAAGAGAAAGAGACAAGCTGCAGCAGACAACATTGGAAACCTCCAAGACAAAAAGACAAACTGCAGCAGACAGCGCCGAAGACCTCCAAGAGAAAGAGACAAGCTGCAGCTGACAACACTGGAGACCTCCAAGACAAAAAGACAAACTGCAGCAGACAGCACTGGAGACCTCCAAGAGAATGAGACAAGCTGCAGCAGACAGCACTGGAGACCTCCAAGAGAAAGAGACAAGCTGCAGCAGACAGCACTGGAGACCTCCAAGAGAAAGAGACAAGCTGCAGCAGACAGCACTGGAGACCTCCAAGAGAAAGAGACAAGCTGCAGCAGACAGCACTGGAGACCTCCAAGAGAAAGAGACAAGCTGCAGCAGACAGCACTGGAGACCTCCAAGAGAAAGAGGCAAGCTGCAGCAGACAGCACTGGAGACCTCCAAGAGAAAGAGACAAGTTGCAGCAGACAGCACTGGAGACCTCCAAGAGAAAGAGACAAGCTGCAGCAGACAGCACTGGAGACCTCCAAGAGAAAGACAAGCTGCAGCAGACAGCACTGGGGACCTCCAGAGAAAGAGACAAGCTGCAGCAGACAGTACTGGAGACCTCCAAGAGAAAGAGACAAGCTGTAGCAGACAGCACTGGAGACCTCCAAGAGAAAGAGACAAGTTGCAGCAGACAGCACTGGAGACCTCCAAGAGAAAGACAAACTGCAGCAGACAGCGCCGAAGACCTCCAAGAGAAAGAGACAAGCTGCAGCAGACAGCACTGGAGACCTCCAAGAGAAAAAGACAATCTGCAGCAGACAACACTGGAGACCTCCAAGAGAAAGACACGCTACAGCAGACAGCACTGGAGACCTACAAGAGAAAGAGACAAGCTGCAGCAGACAGCACTGGAGACCTCCAAGAGAAAGACAAGCTGCAGCAGACAGCACTGGAGACCTCCAAGAGAAAGACAAACTGCAGCAGACAGCGCCGAAGACCTCCAAGAGAAAGAGACAAGCTGCAGCAGACAGCACTGGAGACCTCCAAGAGAAAGAGACAAGCTGCAGCAGACAGCACTGGAGACCTCCAAGAGAAAGAGACAAGCTGCAGCAGACAGCACTGGAGACCTCCAAGAGAAAAAGACAAGCTGCAGCAGACAGCGCCGAAGACCTCCAAGAGAAAGAGACAAGCTGCAGCAGACAGCACTGGAGACCTCCAAGAGAAAGAGACAAGCTGCAGCAGACAGCACTGGAGACCTCCAAGAGAAAGAGACAAGCTGCAGCAGACAGCACTGGAGACCTCCAAGAGAAAGAGACAAGCTGCAGCAGACAGCACTGGAGACCTCCAAGAGAAAGAGACAAGCTGCAGCAGACAGCACTGGAGACCTCCAAGAGAAAGAGACAAGCTGCAGCAGACAGCACTGGAGACCTCCAAGAGAAAGACAAGCTGCAGCAGAGAGCACTGGAGACCTCCAAGAGAAAGACAAACTGCAGCAGACAGCGCCGAAGACCTCCAAGAGAAAGAGAAAAGCTGCAGCAGACAGCACTGGAGACCTCCAAGAGAAAGAGACAAGCTGCAGCAGACAGCACTGGAGACCTCCAAGAGAAAGACAAGCTGCAGCAGACAGCACTGGGGACCTCCAGAGAAAGAGACAAGCTGCAGCAGACAGCACTGGAGACCTCCAAGAGAAAGAGACAAGCTGCAGCAGACAGCACTGGAGACCTCCAAGAGAAAGAAACAAGCTGCAGCAGACAGCACTGGAGACCTCCAAGAGAAAGAGACAAGCTGCAGCAGACAGCACTGGAGACCTCCAAGAGAAAGAGACAAGTTGCAGCAGACAGCACTGGAGACCTCCAAGAGAAAGAGACAAGCTGCAGCAGACAGCACTGGAGACCTCCAAGAGAAAGAGACAAGCTGCAGCAGACAGCACTGGAGACCTCCAAGAGAAAGACAAACTGCAGCAGACAGCGCCGAAGACCTCCAAGAGAAAGAGACAAGCTGCAGCAGACAACACTGGAAACTTCCAAGACAAAAAGACAAACTGCAGCAGACAGCACTGGAGACCTCCAAGAGAAAGAGACAAGCTGCAGCAGACAACACTGGAAACCTCCAAGACAAAAAGACAAACTGCAGCAGACAGCACTGGAGACCTCCAAGAGAAAGAGACAAGTTGCAGCAGACAGCACTGGAGACCTCCAAGAGAAAGAGACAAGCTGCAGCAGACAGCACTGGAGACCTCCAAGAGAAAGAGACAAGCTGCAGCAGACAGCACTGGAGACCTCCAAGAGAAAGAGACAAGCTGCAGCAGACAGCACTGGAGACCTCCAAGAGAAAGAGACAAGCTGCAGCAGACAGCACTGGAGACCTCCAAGAGAAAAAGACAAGCTGCAGCAGACAGCACCGAAGACCTCCAAGAGAAAGAGACAAGCTGCAGCAGACAGCACTGGAGACCTCCAAGAGAAAGAGACAAGCTGCAGCAGACAGCACTGGAGACCTCCAAGAGAAAGAGACAAGCTGCAGCAGACAGCACTGGAGACCTCCAAGAGAAAGAGACAAGCTGCAGCAGACAGCACTGGAGACCTCCAAGAGAAAGAGACAAGCTGCAGCAGACAGCACTGGGGACCTCCAGAGAAAGACAAACTGCAGCAGACAGCACTGGAGACCTCCAAGAGAAAGAGACAAGCTGCAGCAGACAGCACTGGAGACCTCCAAGAGAAAGAGACAAGCTGCAGCAGACAGCACCGAAGACCTCCAAGAGAAAGAGACAAGCTGCAGCAGACAGCGCCGAAGACCTCCAAGAGAAAGAGACAAGCTGCAGCAGACAACACTGGAGACCTCCAAGACAAAAAGACAAACTGCAGCAGACAGCGCCGAAGACCTCCAAGAGAAAGAGACAAGCTGCAGCAGACAGCGCTGGAGACCTCCAAGAGAAAGACAAACTGCAGCAGACAGCACTGGAGACCTCCAAGAGAAAGAGACAAGCTGCAGCAGACAGCACCGGAGACCTCCAAGAGAAAGAGACAAGCTGCAGCAGACAGCGCCGAAGACCTCCAAGAGAAAGAGACAAGCTGCAGCAGACAGCACCGGAGACCTCCAAGAGAAAGAGACAAGCTGCAGCAGACAGCACTGGAGACCTCCAAGAGAAAGAGACAAGCTGCAGCAGATAGCACTGGAGACCTCCAAGAGAAAGAGACAAGCTGCAGCAGACAGCACTGGAGACCTCCAAGAGAAAGACAAGCTGCAGCAGAGAGCACTGGAGACCTCCAAGAGAAAGAGACAAGCTGCAGCAGACAGCACCGGAGACCTCCAAGAGAAAGAGACAAGCTGCAGCAGACAGCACTGGAGACCTCCAAGAGAAAGAGACAAGCTGTAGCAGACAGTACTGGAGACCTCCAAGAGAAAGACAAGCTGCAGCAGACAGCACTGGGGACCTCCAGAGAAAGAGACAAGCTGCAGCAGACAGCACTGGAGACCTCCAAGAGAAAGAGACAAGCTGCAGCAGACAGCACTGGAGACCTCCAAGAGAAAGAAACAAGCTGCAGCAGACAGCACTAGAGACCTCCAAGAGAAAGAGACAAGCTGCAGCAGACAGCACTGGAGACCTCCAAGAGAAAGAGACAAGTTGCAGCAGACAGCGCCGAAGACGTCCAAGAGAAAGACAAACTGCAGCAGACAGAGCCAAAGACCTCCAAGAGAAAGAGACAAGCTGCAGCAGACAGCACTGGAGACCTCCAAGAGAAAGACAAGCTGCAGCAGACAGCGCCGAAGACCTCCAAGAGAAAGAGACAAGCTGCAGCAGACAACACTGGAAACCTCCAAGACAAAAAGACAAACTGCAGCAGACAGCACTGGAGACCTCCAAGAGAAAGATAAACTGCAGCAGACAGCGCCGAAGACCTCCAAGAGAAAGAGACAAGCTGCAGCAGACAACACTGGAAACCTCCAAGACAAAAAGACAAACTGCAGCAGACAGCACTGGAGACCTCCAAGAGAAAGAGACAAGCTGCAGCAGACAGCACTGGAGACCTCCAAGAGAAAGAGACAAGCTGCAGCAGACAGCACTGGAGACCTCCAAAAGAAAGAGACAAGCTGCAGCAGACAGCACTGGAGACCTCCAAGAGAAAGAGACAAGTTGCAGAAGACAGCACTGGAGACCTCCAAGAGAAAGAGACAAGCTGCAGCAGACAGCACTGGAGACCTTCAAGAGAAAGACAAGCTGCAGCAGACAGCACTGGGGACCTCCAGAGAAAGACAAACTGCAGCAGACAGCGCCGAAGACCTCCAAGAGAAAGAGACAAGCTGCAGCAGACAGCACTGGAGACCTCCAAGAGAAAGAGACAAGCTGCATCAGACAGTACTGGAGACCTCCAAGAGAAAGAGACAAGCTGCAGCAGACAGCACTGGAGACCTCCAAGAGAAAGACAAGCTGCAGCAGACAGCAAAGGGGACCTCCAGAGAAAGAGACAAGCTGCAGCTGACAGCACTGGAGACCTCCAAGAGAAAGAGACAAGCTGCAGCAGACAGTGCCGAAGACCTCCAAGAGAAAGAGACAAGCTGCAGCAGACAACACTGGAAACCTCCAAGACAAAAAGACAAACTGCAGCAGACAGCACTGGAGACCTCCAAGAGAAAGAGACAAGCTGCAGCAGACAGCACTGGAGACCTCCAAGAGAAAGAGACAAGCTGCAGCAGACAGCACTGGAGACCTCCAAGAGAAAGAGACAAGCTGCAGCAGACAGCACTGGAGACCTCCAAGAGAAAGAGACAAGCTGCAGCAGACAGCACTGGAGACCTCCAAGAGAAAGAGACAAGCTGCAGCAGACAGCACTGGAGACCTCCAAGAGAAAGAGACAAGTTGCAGCAGACAGCACTGGAGACCTCCAAGAGAAAGAGACAAGCTGCAGCAGACAGCACTGGAGACCTCCAAGAGAAAGAGACAAGTTGCAGCAGACAGCGCCGAAGACCTCCAAGAGAAAGACAAACTGCAGCAGACAGTGCCAAAGACCTCCAAGAGAAAGAGACAAGCTGCAGCAGACAGCACTGGAGACCTCCAAGAGAAAGACAAACTGCAGCAGACAGCGCCGAAGACCTCCAAGAGAAAGAGACAAGCTGCAGCAGACAACACTGGAAACCTCCAAGACAAAAAGACAAACTGCAGCAGACAGCGCCGAAGACCTCCAAGAGAAAGAGACAAGCTGCAGCTGACAACACTGGAGACCTCCAAGACAAAAAGACAAACTGCAGCAGACAGCACTGAAGACCTCCAAGAGAAAGAGACAAGCTGCAGCAGACAGCACTGGAGACCTCCAAGAGAAAGAGACAAGCTGCAGCAGACAGCACTGGAGACCTCCAAGAGAAAGAGACAAGCTGCAGCAGACAGCACTGGAGACCTCCAAGAGAAAGAGACAAGCTGCAGCAGACAGCACTGGAGACCTCCAAGAGAAAGAGACAAGCTGCAGCAGACAGCACTGGAGACCTCCAAGAGAAAGAGACAAGCTGCAGCAGACAGCACTGGAGACCTCCAAGAGAAAGAGACAAGCTGCAGCAGACAGCACTGGAGACCTCCAAGAGAAAGAGACAAGTTGCAGCAGACAGCACTGGAGACCTCCAAGAGAAAGAGACAAGCTGCAGCAGACAGCACTGGAGACCTCCAAGAGAAAGAGACAAGCTGCAGCAGACAGCACTGGAGACCTCCAAGAGAAAGACAAGCTGCAGCAGACAGCACTGGGGACCTCCAGAGAAAGAGACAAGCTGCAGCAGACAGCACTGGAGACCTCCAAGAGAAAGAGACAAGCTGCAGCAGACAGCACTGGAGACCTCCAAGAGAAAGAGACAAGCTGCAGCAGACAGCACTGGAGACCTCCAAGAGAAAGACAAACTGCAGCAGACAGCGCCGAAGACCTCCAAGAGAAAGAGACAAGCTGCAGCAGACAGCACTGGAGACCTCCAAGAGAAAGAGACAAGCTGCAGCAGACAGCACTGGAGACCTCCAAGAGAAAGAGACAAGCTGCAGCAGACAGCACTGGAGACCTCCAAGAGAAAGAGACAAGCTGCAGCAGACAGCACTGGAGACCTCCAAGAGAAAGAGACAAGTTGCAGCAGACAGCACTGGAGACCTCCAAGAGAAAGAGACAAGCTGCAGCAGACAGCACTGGAGACCTCCAAGAGAAAGACAAGCTGCAGCAGACAGCACTGGGGACCTCCAGAGAAAGACAAACTGCAGCAGTCAGCGCCGAAGACCTCCAAGAGAAAGAGACAACCTGCAGCAGACAGCACTGGAGACCTCCAAGAGAAAGAGACAAGCTGCAGCAGACAGCACTGGAGACCTCCAAGAGAAAGAGACAAGCTGCAGCAGACAGCACTGGAGACCTCCAAGAGAAAGACAAGCTGCAGCAGACAGCACTGGGGACCTCCAGAGAAAGAGACAAGCTGCAGCAGACAGCACTGGAGACCTCCAAGAGAAAGAGACAAGCTGCAGCAGACAGCACTGGAGACCTCCAAGAGAAAGAGACAAGCTGCAGCAGACAGCACTGGAGACCTCCAAGAGAAAGAGACAAGCTGCAGCAGACAACACTGGAGACCTCCAAGAGAAAGAGACAAGCTGCAGCAGACAGCACTGGAGACCTCCAAGAGAAAGAGACAAGCTGCAGCAGACAGCACTGGAGACCTCCAAGAGAAAGAGACAAGCTGCAGCAGACAGCACTGGAGACCTCCAAGAGAAAGAGACAAGCTGCAGCAGACAGCACTGGAGACCTCCAAGAGAAAGAGACAAGTTGCAGCAGACAGCACTGGAGACCTCCAAGAGAAAGAGACAAGCTGCAGCAGACAGCACTGGAGACCTCCAAGAGAAAGACAAGCTGCAGCAGACAGCACTGGGGACCTCCAGAGAAAGACAAACTGCAGCAGTCAGCGCCGAAGACCTCCAAGAGAAAGAGACAACCTGCAGCAGACAGCACTGGAGACCTCCAAGAGAAAGAGACAAGCTGCATCAGACAGCACTGGAGACCTCCAAGAGAAAGAGACAAGCTGCAGCAGACAGCACTGGAGACCTCCAAGAGAAAGACAAGCTGCAGCAGACAGCACTGGGGACCTCCAGAGAAAGAGACAAGCTGCAGCAGACAGCACTGGAGACCTCCAAGAGAAAGAGACAAGCTGCAGCAGACAGCACTGGAGACCTCCAAGAGAAAGAGACAAGCTGCAGCAGACAGCACTGGAGACCTCCAAGAGAAAGAGACAAGCTGCAGCAGACAGCACTGGAGACCTCCAAGAGAAAGAGACAAGTTGCAGCAGACAGCGCCGAAGACCTCCAAGAGAAAGACAAACTGCAGCAGACAGCACTGGAGACCTCCAAGAGAAAGAGACAAGCTGCAGCAGACAGCGCCGAAGACCTCCAAGAGAAAGAGACAAGCTGCAGCTGACAACACTGGAGACCTCCAAGACAAAAAGACAAACTGCAGCAGACAGCACTGGAGACCTCCAAGAGAAAGAGACAAGCTGCAGCAGACAGCACTGGAGACCTCCAAGAGAAAGAGACAAGCTGCAGCAGACAGCACTGGAGACCTCCAAGAGAAAGAGACAAGCTGCAGCAGACAGCACTGGAGACCTCCAAGAGAAAGAGACAAGCTGCAGCAGACAGCACTGGAGACCTCCAAGAGAAAGAGACAAGCTGCAGCAGACAGCACTGGAGACCTCCAAGAGAAAGAGACAAGCTGCAGCAGACAGCACTGGAGACCTCCAAGAGAAAGAGACAAGCTGCAGCAGACAGCACTGGAGACCTCCAAGAGAAAGAGACAAGTTGCAGCAGACAGCACTGGAGACCTCCAAGAGAAAGAGACAAGCTGCAGCAGACAGCACTAGAGACCTCCAAGAGAAAGACAAGCTGCAGCAGACAGCACTGGGGACCTCCAGAGAAAGAGACAAGCTGCAGCAGACAGCACTGGAGACCTCCAAGAGAAAGAGACAAGCTGCAGCAGACAGCACTGGAGACCTCCAAGAGAAAGAGACAAGCTGCAGCAGACAGCACTGGAGACCTCCAAGAGAAAGAGACAAGCTGCAGCAGACAGCACTGGAGACCTCCAAGAGAAAGAGACAAGCTGCAGCAGACAACACTGGAGACCTCCAAGAGAAAGAGACAAGCTGCAGCAGACAGCACTGGAGACCTCCAAGAGAAAGAGACAAGCTGCAGCAGACAGCACTGGAGACCTCCAAGAGAAAGAGACAAGCTGCAGCAGACAGCACTGGAGACCTCCAAGAGAAAGAGACAAGCTGCAGCAGACAGCACTGGAGACCTCCAAGAGAAAGAGACAAGTTGCAGCAGACAGCACTGGAGACCTCCAAGAGAAAGAGACAAGCTGCAGCAGACAGCACTGGAGACCTCCAAGAGAAAGACAAGCTGCAGCAGACAGCACTGGGGACCTCCAGAGAAAGACAAACTGCAGCAGTCAGCGCCGAAGACCTCCAAGAGAAAGAGACAACCTGCAGCAGACAGCACTGAAGACCTCCAAGAGAAAGAGACAAGCTGCATCAGACAGCACTGGAGACCTCCAAGAGAAAGAGACAAGCTGCAGCAGACAGCACTGGAGACCTCCAAGAGAAAGACAAGCTGCAGCAGACAGCACTGCGGACCTCCAGAGAAAGAGACAAGCTGCAGCAGACAGCACTGGAGACCTCCAAGAGAAAGAGACAAGCTGCAGCAGACAGCACTGGAGAACTCCAAGAGAAAGAGACAAGCTGCAGCAGACAGCACTGGAGACCTCCAAGAGAAAGAGACAAGCTGCAGCAGACAACACTGGAAACCTCCAAGACAAAAAGACAAACTGCAGCAGACAGCGCCGAAGACCTCCAAGAGAAAGAGACAAGCTGCAGCTGACAACACTGGAGACCTCCAAGACAAAAAGACAAACTGCAGCAGACAGCACTGGAGACCTCCAAGAGAAAGAGACAAGCTGCAGCAGACAGCACTGGAGACCTCCAAGAGAAAGAGACAAGCTGCAGCAGACAGCACTGGAGACCTCCAAGAGAAAGAGACAAGCTGCAGCAGACAGCACTGGAGACCTCCAAGAGAAAGAGACAAGCTGCAGCAGACAGCACTGGAGACCTCCAAGAGAAAGAGACAAGCTGCAGCAGACAGCACTGGAGACCTCCAAGAGAAAGAGACAAGCTGCAGCAGACAGCACTGGAGACCTCCAAGAGAAAGAGACAAGCTGCAGCAGACAGCACTGGAGACCTCCAAGAGAAAGAGACAAGCTGCAGCAGACAGCACTGGAGACCTCCAAGAGAAAGAGACAAGCTGCAGCAGACAGCACTGGAGACCTCCAAGAGAAAGAGACAAGTTGCAGCAGACAGCACTGGAGACCTCTAAGAGAAAGAGACAAGTTGCAGCAGACAGCACTGGAGACCTCCAAGAGAAAGACAAGCTGCAGCAGACAGCACTGGGGACCTCCAGAGAAAGAGACAAGCTGCAGCAGACAGCACTGGAGACCTCCAAGAGAAAGAGACAAGCTGCAGCAGACAGCACTGGAGACCTCTAAGAGAAAGAGACAAGCTGCAGCAGACAGCACTGGAGACCTCCAAGAGAAAGACAAACTGCAGCAGACAGCGCCGAAGACCTCCAAGAGAAAGAGACAAGCTGCAGCAGACAGCGCCGAAGACCTCCAAGAGAAAGAGACAAGCTGCAGCAGACAGCACTGGAGACCTCCAAGAGAAAGAGACAAGCTGCAGCAGATAGCACCGGAGACCTCCAGGAGAAAGACAATCTGCAGCAGACAACACTGGAGACCTCCAAGAGAAAGAGACAAGCTGCAGCAGACAGTACTGGAGACCTCCAAGAGAAAGAGACAAGCTGCAGCAGACAGCACTGGAGACCTCCAAGAGAAAGAGACAAGCTGCAGCAGACAGCACTGGAGACCTCCAAGAGAAAGAGACAAGCTGCAGCAGACAGCACTGGAGACTTCCAAGAGAAAGAGACAAGCTGCAGCAGACAGAACTGGAGACCTCCAAGAGAAAGAGACAAGCTGCAGCAGACAGCACTGGAGACCTCCAAGAGAAAGAGACAGGTTGCAGCAGACAGCACTGGAGACCTCCAAGAGAAAGAGACAAGCTGCAGCAGACAGCACTGGAGACCTCCAAGAGAAAGACAAGCTGCAGCAGACAGCACTGGGGACCTCCAGAGAAAGAGACAAGCTGCAGCAGACAGCACTGGAGACCTCCAAGAGAAAGAGACAAGCTGCAGCAGACAGCACTGGAGAGTGGAGACCTCCAAGAGAAAGAGACAAGCTACAGCAGACAACACTGGAGACCTCCAAGAGAAAGAGACAAGCTGCAGTAGACAGCACTGGAGAAGTGTCCGGCGGGTCACAGGCACACGGCCAACATGACAGGAGGACCTGGAGCTCAAGACATGTTCATGTGGAGAATAACTAACACAGGAAACAATATCACCGGCGTCAGCCTGAGGCAGAATCCCTTCCTTTATACACCAAGGGCTGGACATGATTGGCCCACTGGGATTAGAGATAGGCCCCGCAGCTGTCTCACTGACAAGAACAGAACCGGATTCACTTCTGGCACTGGCCACTAGAGGGAGCCCAGAAACATGCACAATAAGAATCTTAACCTCCTCACAACCAGTGACAGCCAAACCAACAGAAACAGCATCCATGATAGCAGAGCCTCTGTGTAGTGTGGATTGTGGGGTGGAACCTTTGTGTAGTGTGCATTGTGGGGTGGAGCCTCTGTGTAGTCCAGATTGTGGGGTGGAGCCTCTGTGTAGTCCGGATTGTGGGGTGGAGCCTCTGTGTAGTGTGGATTGTGGGGTGGAGCCTCTGTGTAGTGTGGATTGTGGGGTGGAGCCTCTGTGTAGTGTGGATTGTGGGGTGGAGCCTCTGTGTAGTGTGGATTGTGGGGTGGAGCCTCTGTGTAGTGTGGATTGTGGGGTGGAGCCTCTTTGTAGTGTAGATTGTGGGGTGGAGCCTCTGTGTAATGTGGATTGTGGGGTGGAACCTTTGTGTAGTGTGGATTGTGGGGTGGAGCCTCTGTGTAGTGTGGATTGTGGGGTGGAGCCTCTGTGTAGTCCAGATTGTGGGGTGGAGCCTCTGTGTAGTGTGGATTGTGGGGTGGAACCTTTGTGTAGTGTGGATAGTGGGGTGGAGCCTCTGTGTAGTCCAGATTGTGGGGTGGAGCCTCTGTGTAGTCCGGATTGTGGGGTGGAGCCTCTGTGTAGTGTGGATTGTGGGGTGGAACCTCTACGTACTGTGGATTGTGGGATGAAACCTCTGTGTAGTGCGGATTGTGGGGCTGTGCCTCTTTGTAGCATCGATTGTGGGTTGGAGCCTCTGTAAATATGGATTGTGGGGTGGAGTCTCTGTGAAGCGTGGATTGTGGGGTGGAGCCTCTGTGTAGCGTGGATTGTGGGTTGGAGCCTCTGTGTAGTGCGGATTGTGGGGTGGAGCCTCTGTGTAGTGTGGATTGTGGGGTGGAGCCTCTGTGTAGTGCAGATTGTGGGGTGGAGCCTCTGTGTAGTGTGGATTGTGAGGAAGAGTCTCTGTGTAGTGCGGATTGTGGGGTGAAGCCTCAATGTAGTGCGGATTGTGGAGTGGAGCCTCTGTGTAGTGTGGATTGTGGGGTGGAGCCTCTGTGTAGTAGGGATTGTGGGGTGGAGCCTCTTTGTAGTGTAAATTGTGGGGTGGAGCCCCTTTGTAGTGCGGATTGTGGGGTGGAGCCTTTGTGTAGTGTGGATTGTGGGGTGAAGCCTCTGTGTAGTGTGGATTGTGGGGTGGAGCCTCTGTGTAGTAGGGATTGTGGGGTGGAGCCTCTTTGTAGTGTAAATTGTGGGGTGGAGCCCCTTTGTAGTGCGGATTGTGGGGTGGAGCCTTTGTGTAGTGTGGATTGTGGGGTGGAGCCTCTGTGTAGTGTGGATTGTGGGGCCGAGCCTCCGTGTAGTGTGGATTGTGGGGTGGAGCCTCTGTGTAGTGCGGATTGTGGGGTGGAGCCTCTGTGTAGTGTGGATTGTGAGGTGGAGCCTCTGTGTAGTGTGGATTGTGGGGTGGAGCCTCTGTGTAGTGCGGATTGTGGGGTGGAGCCTTTGTGTAGTGCGGATTGTGGGGTGGAGCCTCTGTGTAGAAGGGATTGTGGGGTGGAGCCTCTGTGTAGTGGGGATTGTGGGGTGGAGCCTCTGTGTAGTGTGGATTGTGGTGTGGACCTCTGTGTAGTGTGATTGTGGGGCCGAGCCTCCGTGTAGCGCGGATTGTGGGGTGGAGCCTCTGTGTAGTGCGGATTGTGGGTGGAGCCTCTGTGTAGTGTGGATTGTGTAGTGGAGCCTCTGTGTAGTGCGGATTGTGGGGTGGAGCCTCTGTGTAGTGAGGATTGTGGGGTGGAGCCTCTCTGTAGTGTGGATTGTGGGGTGGAGCCTCTGTGTAGTGTGGATTGTGTAGTGGAGCCTCTGTGTAGTGCGGATTGTGGGGTGGAGCCTCTGTGTAGTGAGGATTGTGTAGTGGAGCCTCTGTGTAGTGCGGATTGTGGGGTGGAGCCTCTGTGTAGTGTGGATTGTGTGTTGGAACCTCTGTGTAGCGTGGATTGTGGAGTGGAGCCTCTGTGTAGTGTGGATCTTGGGTTGGAGTCTCTGTGTATTGTGGATTGTGAGGTGGAGCCTGTGTCTAGTGCGGATTGTGGGGTGGAGCCTCTGTGTAGTGCGGATTGTGGGTGGAGCCTCTGTGTAGTGTGGATTGTGTAGTGGAGCCTCTGTGTAGTGCGAATTGTGGGGTGGAGCCTCTGTGTAGTGAGGATTGTGGGGTGGAGCCTCTCTGTAGTGTGGATTGTGGGGTGGAGCCTCTGTGTAGTGTGGATTGTGTAGTGGAGCCTCTGTGTAGTGCGGATTGTGGGGTGGAGCCTCTGTGTAGTGAGGATTGTGTAGTGGAGCCTCTGTGTAGTGCGGATTGTGGGGTGGAGCCTCTGTGTAGTGTGGATTGTGTGTTGGAACCTCTGTGTAGCGTGGATTGTGGAGTGGAGCCTCTGTGTAGTGTGGATTGTGGGTTGGAGTCTCTGTGTATTGTGGATTGTGGGGTGGAGCCTCTCTGTGGTGCGGATTGTGGGGTAGCACCTCTGTTTCTGTGTAGTGCGGATTGTGGGGTGGAGCCTATGTGTAGTGTGGATTGTGGGGTGGAGCCTCTGTGTATTGCGGATTGTGGGGTGGAGCCTCTGTGTAGTGAGGATTGTGGGGTAGAGCCTCTGTGTAGTGCGAATTGTGGGGTGGAGCCTCTGTGTAGTGCGGATTGTGGGGTGGAGCCTCTGTGTAGTGCGGATTGTGGGATAAAGCCTCTGTGTAGTGTGGATTGTGTGGTGGAGCCTCTGTGTAGTGTGGATTGTGGGATGGAGCCTCTGTGTAGTGTGGATTGTGGGGAGGAGCCTCTGTGTAGTGTGGATTGTGGGGTGGAGCCTCTGTGTAGTGTGGATTGTGGGGTGGAGCCTCTGTGTAGTGTGGATTGTGGGGTGGAGCCTCTGTGTAGTGTGGATTGTGGGGTGGAGCCTCTGTGTAGTGCGGATTGTGGGGTGGAGCCTCTGTGTAGTGCGGATGGTGGGGTGGAGCATCTCTGTAGTGTGGATGGTGGGGTGGAGCCTCTCTGTAGTGTGGATTGTGGGGTGGAGCCTCTGTGTAGTGTGGATTGTGGGGTGGAGCCTCTGTGTAGTGTGGATTGTGGGGTGGAGCCTCTGTGTAGTGTGGATTGCGGGGTGGAGCCTCTGTGTAGTGAAAATTGTGGGGTGGAGCCTCTGTGTAGTGCGGATTGTGGGGTGGAGCCTCTGTGTAGTGCGGATTGTGGGGTGGAGCCTCTGTGTAGTGCGGATTGTGGGGTGGAGCCTCTGTAGTGTGGATTGTGGGTTGGAGCCTCTGTGTAGTGTGGATAGTGGGGTGGAGCCTCTGTGTAGTGTGGATTGTGGGGTGGAGCCTCTGTGTAGTGTGGATTGTGGGATGAAGCCTCTGTGTAGTGTGGATTGTGGGGTGGAGCCTCTCTGTAGTGCGGATTGTGGGGTAGCACCTCTGTTTCTGTGTAGTGCGGATTGTGGGGTGGAGCCTATGTGTAGTGTGGATTGTGGGGTGGAGCCTCTGTGTATTGCTGATTGTGGGGTGGAGCCTCTGTGTAGTGCGAATTGTGGGGTGGAGCCTCTGTGTAGTGCGGATTGTGGGGTGGAGCCTCTGTGTAGTGCGGATTGTGGGATGAAGCCTCTGTGTAGTGTGGATTGTGTGGTGGAGCCTCTGTGTAGTGTGGATTGTGGGGTGGAGCCTCTGTGTAGTGTGGATTGTGGGATGAAGCCTCTGTGCAGTGTGGATTGTGGGGTGGAGCCTCTGTGTAGTGTGGATTGTGGGGTGGAGCCTCTCTGTAGTGCGGATTGTGGGGTAGCACCTCTGTTTCTGTGTAGTGCGGACTGTGAGGTGGAGCCTATGTGTAGTGTGGATTGTGGGGTGGAGCCTCTGTGTATTGCTGATTGTGGGGTGGAGCCTCTGTGTAGTGCGAATTGTGGGGTGGAGCCTCTGTGTAGTGCGGATTGTGGGGTGGAGCCTCTGTGTAGTGCGGATTGTGGGATGAAGCCTCTGTGTAGTGTGGATTGTGTGGTGGAGCCTCTGTGTAGTGTGGATTGTGGGATGGAGCCTCTGTGTAGTGTGGATTGTGGGGTGGAGCCTCTGTGTAGTGTGGATTGTGGGGTGGAGCCTCTGTGTAGTGTGGATTGTGGGGTGGAGCCTCTGTGTAGTGTGGATTGTGGGGTGGAGCCTCTGTGTAGTGGGGATTGTGGGGTGGAGCCTCTGTGTAGTGCGGATTGTGGGGTGGAGCCTCTGTGTAGTGCGGATGGTGGGGTGGAGCCTCTCTGTAGTGTGGATGGTGGGGTGGAGCCTCTCTGTAGTGTGGATTGTGGGGTGGAGCGTCTGTGTAGTGTGGATTGTGGGGTGGAGCCTCTGTGTAGTGGGGATTGTGGGGTGGAGCCTCTGTGTAGTGTGGATTGCGGGGTGGAGCCTCTGTGTAGTAAAAATTGTGGGGTGGAGCCTCTGTGTAGTGCGGATTGTGGGGTGGAGCCTCTGTGTAGTGCGGATTGTGGGGTGGAGCCTCTGTGTAGTGCGGATTGTGGGGTGGAGCCTCTGTAGTGTGGATTGTGGGGTGGAGCCTCTGTGTAGTGTGGATTGTGGGGTGGAGCCTCTGTGTAGTGTGGATTGTGGGGTGGAGCCTCTGTGTAGTGTGGATTGTGGGATGAAGCCTCTGTGTAGTGTGGATTGTGGGGTGGAGCCTCTGTGTAGTGTGGATTGTGGGGTGGAGCCTCTGTGTAGTGCGGATTGTGGGGTGGAGCCTCTGTGTAGTGCGGATTGTGGGATGAAGCCTCTGTGTAGTGTGGATTGTGTGGTGGAGCCTCTGTGTAGTGTGGATTGTGGGATGGAGCCTCTGTGTAGTGTGGATTGTGGGGTGGAGCCTCTGTGTAGTGTGGATTGTGGGGTGGAGCCTCTGTGTAGTGTGGATTGTGGGGTGGAGCCTCTGTGTAGTGTGGATTGTGGGGTGGAGCCTCTGTGTAGTGGGGATTGTGGGGTGGAGCCTCTGTGTAGTGCGGATTGTGGGGTGGAGCCTCTGTGTAGTGCGGATGGTGGGGTGGAGCCTCTCTGTAGTGTGGATGGTGGGGTGGAGCCTCTCTGTAGTGTGGATTGTGGGGTGGAGCCTCTGTGTAGTGTGGATTGTGGGGTGGAGCCTCTGTGTAGTGGGGATTGTGGGGTGGAGCCTCTGTGTAGTGTGGATTGCGGGGTGGAGCCTCTGTGTAGTGAAAATTGTGGGGTGGAGCCTCTGTGTAGTGCGGATTGTGGGGTGGAGCCTCTGTGTAGTGCGGATTGTGGGGCTGCGCCTCTGTGTAGTGCGGATTGTGGGGTGGAGCCTCTGTAGTGTGGATTGTGGGGTGGAGCCTCTGTGTAGTGTGGATTGTGGGGTGGAGCCTCTGTGTAGTGTGGATTGTGGGGTGGAGCCTCTGTGTAGTGTGGATTGTGGGATGAAGCCTCTGTGTAGTGTGGATTGTGGGGTGGAGCCTGTGTCTTGTGCGGATTGTGGGGTGGAGCCTCTGTGTAGTGCAGATTGTGGGGTGGAGCCTCTGAGTAGTGTGGATTGTGGGGTGGAGCCTCTGTGTAGTGCGGATTGTGGGGTGGAGCCTCTGTGTAGTGTGGATTGTGGGATGAAGCCTCTGTGTAGTGTGGATTGTGTGGTGGAGCCTCTGTGTAGTGTGGATTGTGGGATGGAGCCTCTGTGTAGTGTGGATTGTGGGGTGGAGCCTCTGTGTAGTGTGGATTGTGGGGTGGAGCCTCTGTGTAGTGTGGATTGTGGGGTGGAGCCTCTGTGTAGTGTGGATTGTGGGGTGGAGCCTCTGTGTAGTGGGGATTGTGGGGTGGAGCCTCTGTGTAGTGCGGATTGTGGGGTGGAGCCTCTGTGTAGTGCGGATGGTGGGGTGGAGCCTCTCTGTAGTGTGGATGGTGGGGTGGAGCCTCTCTGTAGTGTGGATTGTGGGGTGGAGCCTCTGTGTAGTGTGGATTGTGGGGTGGAGCCTCTGTGTAGTGAGGATTGTGGGGTGGAGCCTCTGTGTAGTGTGGATTGCGGGGTGGAGCCTCTGTGTAGTGAAAATTGTGGGGTGGAGCCTCTGTGTAGTGCGGATTGTGGGGTGGAGCCTCTGTGTAGTGCGGATTGTGGGGCTGCGCCTCTGTGTAGTGCGGATTGTGGGGTGGAGCCTCTGTAGTGTGGATTGTGGGGTGGAGCCTCTGTGTAGTGTGGATTGTGGGATGGAGCCTCTGTGTAGTGTGGATTGTGGGGTGGAGCCTCTGTGTAGTGTGGATTGTGGGATGAAGCCTCTGTGTAGTGTGGATTGTGGGGTGGAGCCTGTGTCTTGTGCGGATTGTGGGGTGGAGCCTCTGTGTAGTGCAGATTGTGGGGTGGAGCCTCTGAGTAGTGTGGATTGTGGGGTGGAGCCTCTGTGTAGTGCGGATTGTGGGGTGGAGCCTCTGTGTAGTGTGGATTGTGGGGTGGAGCCTCTGTGTAGTGTGGATTGTGGGGTGGAGCCTCTGTGTAGTGTGGATTGTGGAGAGGAGCCTCTGTGTAGTGTGGATTGTGGGGTGGAGCCTCTGTGTAGTGCGGATTGTGGGGTGGAGCCTCTGTGTAGTGCAGATTGTGGGGTGGAGCCTCTGTGTAGTGTGGCTTGTGGGGTGGAGCCTCTGTGTAGTGTGGATTGTGGGGTGGAGCCTCTGTGTAGTGTGGATTGTGGGGTGGAGCCTCTGTGTAGTGCAGATTGTGGGGTGGAGCCTGTGTCTAGTGCGGATTGTGGGGTGGAGCCTCTGTGTAGTGCAGATTGTGGGGTGGAGCCTCTGTGTAGTGCAGATTGTGGGGTGGAGCCTCTGTGTAGTGCGGATTGTGGGGTGGAGCCTCTGTGTAGTGTGGATTGTGGGGTGGAGCCTCTGTGTAGTGCGGATTGTGGGGTGGAGCCTCTGTGTAGTGTGGATTGTGGGGTGGAGCCTCTGTGTAGTGTGGATTTTGGGGTGGAGCCTCTGTGTAGTGCGGATTGTGGGGTGGAGCCTCTGTGTAGTGTGGATTGTGGGGTGGAGCCTCTGTGTAGTGTGGATTGTGGGGTGGAGCCTCTGTGTAGTGTGGATTGTGGGGTGGAGCCTGTGTCTAGTGCGGATTGTGGGGTGGAGCCTCTGTGTAGTGTGGATTGTGGGGTGGAGCCTCTGTGAAGTGCAGATTGTGGGGTGGAGCCTCTGTGTAGTGTGGATTGTGGGGTGGAGCCTCTGTGTAGTGTGGATTGTGGGGTGGAGCCTCTGTGTAGTGTGGATTGTGGGGTGGAGCCTCTGTGTAGTGTGGATTGTGGGGTGGAGCCTCTGTGTAGTGTGGATTGTGGGGTGGAGCCTCTGTGTAGTGCAGATTGTGGGGTGGAGCCTCTGTGTAGTATGGATTGTGGGGTGGAGCCTCTGTGTCTAGTGCGTATTGTGGGGTGGAGCCTCTGTGTAGTGTGGATTGTGGGGTGGAGCCTCTGTGTAGTGTGGATTGTGGGGTGGAGCCTCTGTGTAGCGTGGATTGTGGAGTGGAGCCTCTGTGTAGTGTGGATTGTGGAGTGGAGCCTTTATGTAGTGTGGATTGTGGGGTGGAGCCTCTGTGTAGTGCGGATTGTGGGGTGGAGCCTCTGTGTAGTGCGGATTGTGGGGTGGAGCCTCTGTGTAGTGTGGATTGTGGGGTGGAGCCTCTGTGTAGTGTGGATTGTGGGGTGGAGCCTCTGTGTAGTGCGGATTGTGGGGTGGAGCCTCTGTGTAGTGCGGATTGTGGGGTGGAGCCTCTGTGTAGTGCAGATTGTGGGGTGGAGCCTCTGTGTAGTATGGATTGTGGGGTGGAGCCTCTGTGTCTAGTGCGTATTGTGGGGTGGAGCCTCTGTGTAGTGTGGATTGTGGGGTGGAGCCTCTGTGTAGTGTGGATTGTGGGGTGGAGCCTCTGTGTAGTGTGGATTGTGGGGTGGAGCCTCTGTGTAGTGTGGATTGTGGGGTGGAGCCTCTGTGTAGTGCGGATTGTGGGGTGAAGCCTCTGTGTAGTGTGGATTATGGGGTGGAGCCTCTGTGTAGTGTGGATTGTGGGGTGGAGCCTCTGTGTAGTGCGGATTGTGGGGTGGAGCCTCTGTGTAGTGTGGATTGTTGGGTGGAGCCTCTGTGTAGTGTGGATTGTGGGGTGGAGCCTCTGTGTAGTGTGGATTGTGGGGTGGAGCCTCTGTGTAGTGTGGATTGTGGGGTGGAGCCTCTGTGTAGTGTGGATTGTGGGGTTGAGCCTCTGTGTAGTGCGGATTGTGGGGTGGAGCCTCTGTGTAGTGTGGATTGTGGGGTGGAGCCTCTGTGTAGTGTGGATTGTGGGGTGGAGCCTCTGTGTAGTGTGGATTGTGGGGTGGAGCCTCTGTGTAGTGTGGATTGTGGGGTGGAGCCTCTGTGTAGTGTGGATTGTGGGGTGGAGCCTCTGTGTAGTGTGGATTGTGGGGTGGAGCCTCTGTGTAGTGTGGATTGTGGGGTGGAGCCTCTGTGTAGTGTGGATTGTGGGGTGGAGCCTCTGTGTAGTGCGGATTGTGGGGTGGAGCCTCTGTGTAGTGCGGATTGTGGGGTGGAGCCTCTGTGTAGTGTGGATTGTGGGGTGGAGCCTCTGTGTAGTGTGGATTGTGGGGTGGAGCCTCTGTGTAGTGTGGATTGTGGGGTGGAGCCTCTGTGTAGTGTGGATTGTGGGGTGGAGCCTCTGTGTAGTGCGGATTGTGGGGTGGAGCCTCTGTGTAGTGTGGATTGTGGGGTGGAGCCTCTGTGTAGTGTGGATTGTGGGGTGGAGCCTCTGTGTAGTGCGGATTGTGGGGTGGAGCCTCTGTGTAGTGTGGATTGTGGGGTGGAGCCTCTGTGTAGTGTGGATTGTGGGGTGGAGCCTCTGTGTAGTGCGGATTGTGGGGTGGAGCCTCTGTGTAGTGTGTATTGTGGGGTGGAGCCTCTGTGTAGTGCGGATTGTGGGGTGGAGCCTCTGTGTAGTGCGGATTGTGGGGTGGAGCCTCTGTGTAGTGTGGATTGTGGGGTGGAGCCTCTGTGTAGTGTGGATTGTGGGGTGGAGCCTCTGTGTAGTGTGGATTGTGGGGTGGAGCCTCTGTGTAGTGTGGATTGTGGGGTGGAGCCTCTGTGTAGTGTGGATTGTGGGGTGGAGCCTCTGTGTAGTGTGGATTGTGGGGTGAAGCCTCTGTGTAGTGTGGATTGTGGGGTGGAGCCTCTGTGTAGTGTGGATTGTGGAGTGGAGCCTCTGTGTAGTGTGGATTGTGGGGTGGAGCCTCTGTGTAGTGTGGATTGTGGGGTGGAGCCTCTGTGTAGTGTGGATTGTGGGGTGGAGCCTCTGTGTAGTGTGGATTGTGGGGTGGAGCCTCTGTGTAGTGTGGATTGTGGGGTGGAGCCTCTGTGTAGTGTGGATTGTGGGGTGGAGCCTCTGTGTAGTGTGGATTGTGGGGTGGAGCCTCTGTGTAGTGCGGATTGTGGGGTGGAGCCTCTGTGTAGTGCGGATTGTGGGGTGGAGCCTCTGTGTAGTGCGGATTGTGGGGTGGAGCCTCTGTGTAGTGTGGATTGTGGGGTGGAGCCTCTGTGTAGTGTGGATTGTGGGGTGGAGCCTCTGTGTAGTGTGGATTGTGGGGTGGAGCCTCTGTGTAGTGTGGATTGTGGGGTGGAGCCTCTGTGTAGTGTGGATTGTGGGGTGGAGCCTCTGTGTAGTGTGGATTGTGGGGTGGAGCCTCTGTGTAGTGTGGATTGTGGGGTGGAGCCTCTGTGTAGTGCAGATTGTGGGGTGGAGCCTCTGTGTAGTGTGGATTGTGGGGTGGAGCCTCTGTGTAGTGCGGATTGTGGGGTGGAGCCTCTGTGTAGTGTGGATTGTGGGGTGGAGCCTCTGTGTAGTGTGGATTGTGGGGTGGAGCCTCTGTGTAGTGTGTATTGTGGGGTGGAGCCTCTGTGTAGTGCGGATTGTGGGGTGGAGCCTCTGTGTAGTGCGGATTGTGGGGTGGAGCCTCTGTGTAGTGTGGATTGTGGGGTGGAGCCTCTGTGTAGTGTGGATTGTGGGGTGGAGCCTCTGTGTAGTGCGGATTGTGGGGTGGAGCCTCTGTGTAGTGCGGATTGTGGGGTGGAGCCTCTGTGTAGTGTGGATTGTGGGGTGGAGCCTCTGTGTAGTGTGGATTGTGGGGTGGAGCCTCTGTGTAGTGCGGATTGTGGGGTGGAGCCTCTGTGTAGTGTGGATTGTTGGGTGGAGCCTCTGTGTAGTGCGGATTGTGGGGTGGAGCCTCTGTGTAGTGCGGATTGTGGGGTGGAGCCTCTGTGTAGTGTGGATTGTGGGGTGGAGCCTCTGTGTAGTGTGGATTGTGGGGTGGAGCCTCTGTGTAGTGTGGATTGTGGGGTGAAGCCTCTGTGTAGTGCGGATTGTGGGGTGGAGCCTCTGTGTAGTGCGGATTGTGGGGTGGAGCCTCTGTGTAGTGTGGATTGTGGGGTGAAGCCTCTGTGTAGTGTGGATTGTGGGGTGGAGCCTCTGTGTAGTGTGGATTGTGGGGTGGAGCCTCTGTGTAGTGTGGATTGTGGGGTGGAGCCTCTGTGTAGTGTGGATTGTGGGGTGGAGCCTCTGTGTAGTGCGGATTGTGGGGTGGAGCCTCTGTGTAGTGCGGATTGTGGGGTGGAGCCTCTGTGTAGAAGGGATTGTGGGGTGGAGCCTCTGTGTAGTGCGGATTGTGGGGTGAAGCCTCTGTGTAGTGTGGATTGTGGGGTGGAGCCTCTGTGTAGTGTGGATTGTGGGGTGGAGCCTCTGTGTAGTGTGGATTGTGGGGTGGAGCCTCTGTGTAGTGTGGATTGTGGGGTGGAGCCTCTGTGTAGTGTGGATTGTGGGGTGGAGCCTCTGTGTAGTGTGGATTGTGGGGTGGAGCCTCTGTGTAGTGTGGATTGTGGGGTGAAGCCTCTGTGTAGTGTGGATTGTGGGGTGGAGCCTCTGTGTAGTGTGGATTGTGGGGTGGAGCCTCTGTGTAGTGTGGATTGTGGGGTGGAGCCTCTGTGTAGTGCGGATTGTGGGGTGAAGCCTCTGTGTAGTGTGGATTGTGGGGTGGAGCCTCTGTGTAGTGTGGATTGTGGGGTGAAGCCTCTGTGTAGTGTGGATTGTGGGGTGAAGCCTCTGTGTAGTGTGGATTGTGGGGTGGAGCCTCTGTGTAGTGTGGATTGTGGGGTGAAGCCTCTGTGTAGTGTGGATTGTGGGGTGAAGCCTCTGTGTAGTGTGGATTGTGGGGTGGAGCCTCTGTGTAGTGTGGATTGTGGGGTGGAGCCTCTGTGTAGTGTGGATTGTGGGGTGGAGCCTCTGTGTAGTGTGGATTGTGGGGTTGAGCCTCTGTGTAGTGTGGATTGTGGGGTGGAGCCTCTGTGTAGTGTGGATTGTGGGGTGGAGCCTCTGTGTAGTGCGGATTGTGGGGTGGAGCCTCTGTGTAGTGTGGATTGTGGGGTGGAGCCTCTGTGTAGTGTGGATTGTGGGGTGGAGCCTCTGTGTAGTGTGGATTGTGGGTTGGAGCCTCTGTGTAGTGTGGATTGTGGGGTGGAGCCTCTGTGTAGTGTGGATTGTGGGGTGGAGCCTCTGTGTAGTGCGGATTGTGGGGTGAAGCCTCTGTGTAGTGTGGATTGTGGGGTGGAGCCTCTGTGTAGTGTGGATTGTGGGGTGGAGCCTCTGTGTAGTGTGGATTGTGGGGTGGAGCCTCTGTGTAGTGTGGATTGTGGGGTGAAGCCTCTGTGTAGTGTGGATTGTGGGGTGGAGCCTCTGTGTAGTGGGGATTGTGGGGTGGAGCCTCTGTGTAGTGTGGATTGTGGTGTGGACCTCTGTGTAGTGTGGATTGTGGGGTGGAGCCTCTGTGTAGTGCGGATTGTGGGGTGGAGCCTCTGTGTAGTGTGGATTGTGGGGTGGAGCCTCTGTGTAGTGCGGATTGTGGGGTGGAGCCTCTGTGTAGTGCGGATTGTGGGGTGGAGCCTCTGTGTAGTGTGGATTGTGGGGTGGAGCCTCTGTGTAGTGCGGATTGTGGGGTGGAGCCTCTGTGTAGTGCGGATTGTGGGGTGGAGCCTCTGTGTAGTGTGGATTGTGGGGTGGAGCCTCTGTGTAGTGTGGATTGTGGGGTGGAGCCTCTGTGTAGTGCGGATTGTGGGGTGGAGCCTCTGTGTAGTGTGGATTGTGGGGTGGAGCCTCTGTGTAGTGCGGATTGTGGGGTGGAGCCTCTGTGTAGTGTGGATTGTGGGGTGGAGCCTCTGTGTAGTGCAGATTGTGGGGTGGAGCCTCTGTGTAGTGTGGATTGTGGGGTGGAGCCTCTGTGTAGTGCGGATTGTGGGGTGGAGCCTCTGTGTAGTGCGGATTGTGGGGTGGAGCCTCTGTGTAGTGTGGATTGTGGGGTGGAGCCTCTGTGTAGTGCGGATTGTGGGGTGGAGCCTCTGTGTAGTGTGGATTGTTGGGTGGAGCCTCTGTGTAGTGTGGATTGTGGGGTGGAGCCTCTGTGTAGTGTGGATTGTGGGGTGGAGCCTCTGTGTAGTGCGGATTGTGGGGTGGAGCCTCTGTGTAGTGTGGATTGTGGGGTGGAGCCTCTGTGTAGTGCGGATTGTGGGGTGGAGCCTCTGTGTAGTGTGGATTGTGGGGTGGAGCCTCTGTGTAGTGCAGATTGTGGGGTGGAGCCTCTGTGTAGTGTGGATTGTGGGGTGGAGCCTCTGTGTAGTGCGGATTGTGGGGTGGAGCCTCTGTGTAGTGCGGATTGTGGGGTGGAGCCTCTGTGTAGTGTGGATTGTGGGGTGGAGCCTCTGTGTAGTGCGGATTGTGGGGTGGAGCCTCTGTGTAGTGTGGATTGTGGGGTGGAGCCTCTGTGTAGTGCGGATTGTGGGGTGGAGCCTCTGTGTAGTGTGGATTGTGGGGTGGAGCCTCTGTGTAGTGTGGATTGTGGGGTGGAGCCTCTGTGTAGTGCGGATTGTGGGGTGGAGCCTCTGTGTAGTGTGGATTGTGGGGTGGAGCCTCTGTGTAGTGTGGATTGTGGGGTGGAGCCTCTGTGTAGTGTCGGATTGTGGGGTGGAGCCTCTGTGTAGTGCGGATTGTGGGGTGGAGCCTCTGTGTAGTGTGGATTGTGGGGTGGAGCCTCTGTGTAGTGTGGATTGTGGGGTGGAGCCTCTGTGTAGTGTGGATTGTGGGGTGGAGCCTCTGTGTAGTGTGGATTGTGGGGTGGAGCCTCTGTGTAGTGTGGATTGTGGGGTGGAGCCTCTGTGTAGTGCGGATTGTGGGGTGGAGCCTCTGTGTAGTGTGGATTGTGGGGTGGAGCCTCTGTGTAGTGCGGATTGTGGGGTGGAGCCTCTGTGTAGTGTGGATTGTGGGGTGGAGCCTCTGTGTAGTGCGGATTGTGGGGTGGAGCCTCTGTGTAGTGTGGATTGTGGGGTGGAGCCTCTGTGTAGTGTGGATTGTGGGGTGGAGCCTCTGTGTAGTGCGGATTGTGGGGTGGAGCCTCTGTGTAGTGCGGATTGTGGGGTGGAGCCTCTGTGTAGTGTGGATTGTGGGGTGGAGCCTCTGTGTAGTGCGGAATGTGGTGTGGAGCCTCTGTGTAGTGTGGATTGTGGGGTGGAGCCTCTGTGTAGTGCGGATTGTGGGGTGGAGCCTCTGTGTAGT
This sequence comes from Anomaloglossus baeobatrachus, assembly GCF_048569485.1. NCBI lineage: Eukaryota > Metazoa > Chordata > Amphibia > Anura > Aromobatidae > Anomaloglossus > Anomaloglossus baeobatrachus. The sequence continues at coordinate 1,454,067 of NC_134357.1, forward strand.
GCGGATTGTGGGGTGGAGCCTCTGTGTAGTGCGGATTGTGGGGTGGAGCCTCTGTGTAGTGTGGATTGTGGGGTGGAGCCTCTGTGTAGTGCGGAATGTGGGGCTGCGCCTCTGTGCGGGGCGGAGCTTCTGTACAGGGCGTCACACAGGAATCTAGACGGTGTTTCCGGATATTCATGTCGTCACATCCGGTGACTGCCAGAGGAAGACAAATCAAGTTATGTGACAGGAAGACATCCGGCGGGGCGGATGCTGATTGGCTGCCAGACTTCAGCTGGGTGTAGGACTACAGATCCCGGTGTGCAGCGCGTCAGGAGCGGAAGTGCCCGGAGCCGGGGCCGATGATGGTCGGACAGAGCCGGATACATGGAGGACGAGGATCCCAACCACAATCACTGGCGGCTGCGGCCCGACTGCTCCCCGGCCCCGGAGCTCTGCAGGAGAGGACGGGACGGCGGGAAGAGCGGAGGCGGAGGAGGAGGAGGAGGGCTGCCCGGCATCGGCTCCAGCGCCTCCAAGTTCTGTGAGTGTCACCGGCTGCGGCTGTGTAACGTGTGTGTATATAGTATATATGTGTATGTGTATATAGTATATATGTGTATATATGTGTGTGTGTGTGTGTATAGTATATAGTGTGTGTGTGTATAGTATATAGTGTGTGTGTGTGTATAGTATAGTGTGTGTGTGTATAGTATAGTGTGTGTGTATAGTATATAGTGTGTGTGTATAGTATAGTGTGTGTGTATAGTATATAGTGTGTGTGTATAGTATATAGTGTGTGTGTATAGTATAGTGTGTGTGTATAGTATAGTGTGTGTGTATAGTATATAGTGTGTGTGTATAGTAGTGTGTAGTAGTATTGTGTGTGTGTATAGTATATAGTGTGTGTGTATAGTATATAGTGTGTGTGTATAGTATATAGTGTGTATGTGTGTATATAGTATATATGTGTGTGTGTATAGTATATAGTGTGTGTGTGTATAGTATATAGTGTGTGTGTGTATAGTATATAGTGTGTGTGTGTATAGTATATAGTGTGTGTGTATAGTATATAGTGTGTGTGTATAGTATATAGTGTGTGTGTATAGTATATAGTGTGTGTGTATAGTATAGTGTGTGTGTAGTAGTGTGTGTGTATAGTATATAGTGTGTGTGTATAGTATATAGTGTGTGTGTATAGTATATAGTGTGTGTGTATAGTATATAGTGTGTGTGTATAGTATATAGTGTGTGTGTATAGTATATAGTGTGTATGTGTGTATATAGTATATATGTGTGTGTGTATAGTATATAGTGTGTGTGTGTATAGTATATAGTGTGTGTGTGTGTATAGTATATAGTGTGTGTGTGTATAGTATATAGTGTGTGTGTGTATAGTATATAGTGTGTGTGTATAGTATATAGTGTGTGTGTGTATAGTATATAGTGTGTGTGTATAGTATATAGTGTGTGTGTATAGTATATAGTGTGTGTGTATAGATATAGTGTGTGTGTATAGTATATAGTGTGTGTGTGTATAGTATATAGTGTGTGTGTGTGTATAGTATATAGTGTGTGTGTGTGTATAGTATATAGTGTGTGTGTGTGTATAGTATATAGTGTGTGTGTGTATAGTATATAGTGTGTGTGTGTGTGTATAGTATATAGTGTGTGTGTGTGTATAGTATATAGTGTGTGTGTGTTTAGTATATAGTGTGTGTGTATAGTATATAGTGTGTGTGTGTGTATAGTATATAGTGTGTGTGTATAGTATATAGTGTGTGTGTGTGTATAGTATATAGTGTGTGTGTGTGTGTATAGTATATAGTGTGTGTGTGTGTATAGTATATAGTGTGTGTGTGTGTGTATAGTATATAGTGTGTGTGTGTGTGTATAGTATATAGTGTGTGTGTGTGTGTGTATAGTATATAGTGTGTGTGTGTGTGTATAGTATATAGTGTGGTGTGTGTGTGTATAGTATATAGTGTGTGTGTGTGTGTATAGTATATAGTGTGTGTGTGTGTGTATAGTATATAGTGTGTGTGTGTGTGTATAGTATAAGTGTGTGTGTGTATAGTATATAGTGTGTGTGTGTATAGTATATAGTGTGTGTGTGTATAGTATATAGTGTGTGTGTGTATAGTATATAGTGTGTGTGTGTGTGTATAGTATATAGTGTGTGTGTGTGTATAGTATATAGTGTGTGTGTGTGTATAGTATATAGTGTGTGTGTGTGTATAGTATATAGTGTGTGTGTGTGTATAGTATATAGTGTGTGTGTGTGTATAGTATATAGTGTGTGTGTGTGTATAGTATATAGTGTGTGTGTGTGTATAGTATATAGTGTGTGTGTGTGTATAGTATATAGTGTGTGTG
>NC_134357.1:1469121-1546621 GCF_048569485.1 Anomaloglossus baeobatrachus
TGTGTATAGTGTGTGTATAGTGTGTATAGTGTGTGTGTATAGTGTGTGTATAGTGTGTGTGTATAGTGTGTGTGTATAGTGTGTGTATAGTGTGTTAGTGTGTGTGTATAGTGTGTGTGTATAGTGTGTGTGTGTGTATAGTGTGTGTGTGTGTGTAGTGTGTGTGTGTATAGTGTGTGTATAGTGTGTGTATAGTGTGTGTATAGTGTGTGTGTATAGTGTGTGTGTATAGTGTGTATAGTGTGTATAGTGTGTAGTGTGTATCAGGGCTGTGGAGTCGGAGTCGTGGAGTCGGAGTCGGAGCTCATTTTGGTGGAGTCGGAGTGGGAGTCGGAGTCGGTATAAAATGCACCGACTCCGACTCCTAAAATATATAATAAATTGGGGACAGGAGTGCAATGCAGAATGTGCTGAATATTTTACTAAATAACAACATTTAGTATAATGCTTATATTTAAGTGAAACATTTATTGTAGTACAATGTGAACATCAGACATTTAATTGTTTTTATGATACAATAATCAAGATATTTGGATAGAACATAAAATATTTATTGGAATACAACTTTAGAACACAAAAAAACTAATAAATTGTAAATATGTAATATATATAATATATATATATATATATATATATATATATATATATATATATATATATATATACAGTGTATATACACACAAGATATATATGTAATCTACTGTATATTACATAGTGTATTACATATTTACAATTTATTAGTTTTTTGTGTTCTAAAGTTGTATTCCAATAAATATATTTTATGTTCTATCCAAATATCTTGATTATTGTATCATAAAAATTATTAAATGTCTGATGTTCACATACACATATTCATGTACTACAATAAATTTTTCACCTAAATATAAGCAATATATGTAGGAGTCGGAGTCGGAGTCGGTGCAAGAGAATTTGAGGAGTCGGAGTCGAAGGTTTGGCTTACCGACTCCACAGCCCTGGTGTGTATAGTGTGTGTGTATAGTGTGTGTGTATAGTGTGTGTGTATAGTGTGTGTGTGTATAGTGTGTGTGTATAGTGTGTGTGTGTATAGTGTGTGTGTGTATAGTGTGTGTGTGTATAGTGTGTGTGTGTATAGTGTGTGTGTGTGTGTATAGTGTGTGTGTGTGTATAGTGTGTGTGTGTATAGTGTGTGTGTGTATAGTGTGTGTGTGTATAGTGTGTGTGTATAGTGTGTGTGTGTGTATAGTGTGTGTGTGTATAGTGTGTGTGTGTGTGTATATAGTGTGTATGTGTGTATAGTGTGTGTGTGTGTGTGTGTGTATAGTGTGTGTATATAGTGTATAGTGTGTGTAGTGTGTGTATAGTGTGTGTGTATATAGTGTGTGTATAGTGTGTATATATATATATATATAGTGTGTGTATAGTGTGTGTATACAGTGTGTATAGTGTGTGTGTATACAGTGTGTATATAGTGTGTGTATACAGTGTGTATATAGTGTGTGTGTATATAGTATGTGTAGTGTGTGTGTATAGTGTGTGTATAGTGTGTGTATAGTGTGTGTATAGTGTGTGTGTGTATAGTGTGTGTGTGTATAGTGTGTGTATAGTGTGTGTGTGTATAGTGTGTGTGTGTGTATAGTGTGTGTGTGTGTATAGTGTGTGTGTGTGTATAGTGTGTGTGTGTGTATAGTGTGTGTGTGTGTATAGTGTGTGTGTGTGTGTGTATAGTGTGTGTATAGTGTGTGTATAGTGTGTGTATAGTGTGTGTATATAGTGTGTGTGTATATAGTGTGTATATAGTGTGTGTGTGTATATAGTGTGTGTGTGTGTATAGTGTGAGTGTATACTGTGTATAGTGTGTGTGTATAGTGTGTATAGTGAGTGTGTGTGTATAGTGTGTATGTATATATAGTTTGTGTGGGTATATAATGTGTGTGTGTATAGTGTGTGTGTGTGTGTGTGTGTGTGTGTGTATAGTGTGTGTATAGTGTGTGTGTGTATAGTGTGTGTGTGTGTGTGTATTGTGTAGTGTGTGTCGTGTGTGTGTGTGTGTGTGTGTGTAGTGTGTATGGTGTGTATATAGTGTGTGTGTATACAATGTGTATATAGTGTGTGTGTATATACTGTGTGTGTGTATAGTGTGTATAGTGTGTGTGTGTATATACTGTGTGTGTGTATAGTGTGTGTATATAGTGTGTGTGTGTGTGTGTGTGTATATAGTGTGTGTGTATATAGTGTGTGTGTATATAGTGTGTGTGTGTATATAGTGTGTGTATAGTGTGTGTGTGTGTATAGTGTGTGTGTATATAGTATGTATAGTGTGTGTATATAGTGTGTGTGTAGTGTGTGTGTATATAGTGTGTATATAGTGTGTGTGTATATATATAGTGTGTATAGTGTGTGTGTATATAGTGTCTATAGTGTGTGTGTATAGTGTGTGTGTGTATAGTGTGTGTGTGTGTGTGTGTATAGTGTGTGTATATAGTGTATAGTGTGTGTAGTGTGTGTATAGTGTGTGTGTATATAGTGTGTGTATAGTGTGTATATATATATATATATATAGTGTGTGTATAGTGTGTGTGTATACAGTGTGTATATAGTGTGTGTATACAGTGTGTATATAGTGTGTGTATACAGTGTGTATATAGTGTGTGTGTGTATATAGTATGTGTAGTGTGTGTGTATAGTGTGTGTGTATAGTGTGTGTGTATATAGTGTGTGTGTGTGTATAGTGTGAGTGTATACTGTGTGTATAGTGTGTATAGTGAGTGTGTGTGTATAGTGTGTGTAGTGTGTGTGTGTGTGTGTGTATATAGTGTGTATAGTGTGTGTGTATAGTGTGTGTGTATAGTGTGTGTATATAGTGTGTATATAGTGTGTGTGTGTGTATAGTGTGAGTGTATACTGTGTGTGTAGTGTGTGTGTGTGTGTATAGTGTGTGTGTATAGTGTGTGTGTATAGTGTGTGTGTGTATAGTGTGTGTGTGTATAGTGTGTGTGTGTGTATAGTGTGTATATAGTGTGTGTGTATAGTGTGAGTGTATACTGTGTGTATAGTGTGTATAGTGAGTGTGTGTGTGTGTGTATATAGTGTGTATATAGTGTGTATAGTGTGTGTGTATAGTGTGTGTGTAGTGTGTGTATAGTGTGTAGTGTGTGTGTGTATATAGTGTGTGTGTGTGTATAGTGTGTGTATATAGTGTGTGTGTATATAGTGTGTGTATAGTGTGTGTGTATATAGTGTGTGTGTGTAGTGTGTATAGTGTGTAGTGTGTGTGTGTATATAGTGTGTGTGTATATAGTGTGTGTATATATAGTGTGTGTGTGTATAGTGTGTGTGTGTATAGTGTGTGTGTGTATAGTGTGTGTGTGTATAGTGTGTGTGTGTATAGTGTGTGTGTGTATAGTGTGTGTGTGTATAGTGTGTGTGTGTATAGTGTGTGTGTGTATAGTGTGTGTGTGTATAGTGTGTGTGTGTATAGTGTGTGTGTGTATAGTGTGTGTGTGTGTATAGTGTGTGTGTGTGTGTATATAGTGTGTGTGTGCTCTGAGGCGCGCCCCTGACCTCGAGGCTCTGAGGCGCGCCCCTGACCTCGAGGCTCTGAGGCGCGCCCCTGACCTCGAGGCTCTGAGGCGCGCCCCTGACCTCGAGGCTCTGAGGCGCGCCCCTGACCTCGAGGCTCTGAGGCGCGCCCCTGACCTCGAGGCTCTGAGGCGCGCCCCTGACCTCGAGGCTCTGAGGCGCGCCCCTGACCTCGAGGCTCTGAGGCGCGCCCCTGACCTCGAGGCTCTGAGGCGCGCCCCTGACCTCGAGGCTCTGAGGCGCGCCCCTGACCTCGAGGCTCTGAGGCGCGCCCCTGACCTCGAGGCTCTGAGGCGCGCCCCTGACCTCGAGGCTCTGAGGCGCGCCCCTGACCTCGAGGCTCTGAGGCGCGCCCCTGACCTCGAGGCTCTGAGGCGCGCCCCTGACCTCGAGGCTCTGAGGCGCGCCCCTGACCTCGAGGCTCTTCTCTTCCAGTGATGAATGTGATCACAGTCGATGATTATAAGAACACGTATTGGCCGAAGCTGGAGAGCGCCATTGATCAGCTGCTGAGCCAGAGCCCCGGGGACTATATACCCATCTCCTATGAGCAGATCTACAGGTAATGTCCTGTGCAGGCGGAGCCCCCCTCCTGCCGGTGCAGCCCCTCACTTCTGCCTGTCTCTTCCAGCTGCGTGTACAAGTGCGTGTGTCAGCAGCACTCGGAGCAGATGTACAGCGACCTGATGTGTAAGATCACCGGTCACCTGGAGAAGGTGTCCCTGGAGCTGCAGGTAGGGCGCGGCCCGGGCCTATGTGCTCATTCCTGGGGCCCTGACCTAGAGTAATACTGGCCTCAGGGAGCCGCCGGTCAGGGGGGCATGTCTGCCTGGAAGGCTCGCCCCTGCAGCGGGACGGCACAGAAATGGGTGGCACCGCAGGGTGTAGCCACACGGGGGAGGGGGGTAGATTGTGTCGGCCTCATGCTTTTGGGTGGTTATACAGTGGGGTAAATATTTCATCCGCTGCCAGTTTTCCCACCTACAAAGAATAGAGCGGTCAGAATAAAATTAAGAAAAGCCCATTGTATGATTTCAATGAATCAATAAAATGCAAATTAGTGAAGTATTAGATCACCGACCAATCAGCAATTACTGTCTCACAGACCTGTTATTTATCTGTAAGAAGCGCCTCCTCTGCCCTCATTACCTGTGTTACTGGCACCTGTTTGATCTCGTTACCTGTATATTAGACGCTTGTCCACACAATTAATCACACTACGACCTCTCCACCATGGCCAAGACCAAAGAGCTGTCTAAGGACACCAGGGACAAAGTTATAGACCTGTACAAGGTGGGATGGGCTGCAGGACAATAGGCAAGCAGCTTGGTGAGAAGGCAACAACTGTTGACACGATTATTAAAAAACAAGCAAACACAAGATGACTGTCAATCTTACTCTGTCTGGGGCTGCATGCAGGATTTCACCTCATGGGGTAAGGACGATTCTGAGAAAGGTCAGGAATTGGCCCAAAACTACACATGAGGACCCGGTCAATGACCTGAAGAGAGCCGGGACCACAGTCTCCAAGATTACCATTAGGCCCTCTTCAAACGTCTGAGTTTCAGGTACGTGTGACATCAGTTTTTAACACGGATGCCACACGTACCCATGTTGTTCTATGGTGGTACTCAAGTGCGTGTTTTCTCATGGACTGTGTGGCCCTGTGTTTCTCTGCACGCACACACTGAGACCTGTCTGTCCTTTGTCTGGCAGCATGGGTGTGACACGGCCCGTACACTGATGTGATCCGTCTGACACGTACCGGAGAAAACATGTGTCTGTGAAATAGAATGAATTTTTATACTCGCTTGTTTCCAGCGCTGCCGTCACTTCCTTCTGACCCCCGCTCATTATACTTATTGCATATGCTCTACACCGAGGACCTGGAAGCAGCAGCAGCCCCGGAGACATCAGCGCCAGGGACAGGTGAGTATCCAGCAGTGATGTCAGGAGGTCATCGGAGTATGCAAGGAGCTGAGATGACCTCCTGACGACTCCCCCACTACCGCGGGTGTAGCGACAGTGACTTCACGGGTTCATTGTGAACTCCGATTAACCCATAACGTCTCTGCTGCGCCTGCACACCCACTGTGTGCACCTGTGGTGCCTGTGGTGACCTGGGCTGACCTTATGAGGTCCAGGGCACCGCAGTGTGTGTGCCTGCAGGGGCTGCTCTCCATTCACTGTGCCAGCAGTATGGGATGGACATGAGCCCCCCTAATTGGATGACGGCAGACCAGGAGGACGGCTTTCACAGGGAAATAAATACATTATTTTCTCTTCTGTCGCAGATGACGTTACCTACAATGAAAAGTACAGCCCACTCTATTCTATGTAGGGGGGACTGCGAAATCAGCAGCGGATCAGATCCTGCGCAGTAATGGAGGGGTCTGGATCCTGCGCAGTAATGGAGGGGTCTGGATCCTGCGCAGTAATGGAGGGGTCTGGATCCTGCGCAGTAATGGAGGGGTCTGGATCCTGCGCAGTAATGGAGGGGGTCTGGATCCTGCGCAGTAATGGAGGGGTCTGGGGTCCGGATCCTGTATAGTAACCGAGGGGTCTGGGGTCCGGATCCTGCGCAGTAATGGAAGGGTCTGGGGTCCGGATCCTGTATAGTAATGGAGGGGTCTGGGGTCCGGATCCTGTGCAGTAATGGAGGGGTCTGGGGTCCGGATCCTGTGCAGTAATGGAGGGGTCTGGGGTCCGGGTCCTGTGCAGTAATGGAGGGTTCTGGGGTCCGGATCCTGTGCATTAACGGAGGGTTCTGGGGTCCGGATCCTGTGCAGTAATGTAGGGGTCTGGGGTCCGGATCCTGTGCTGTAATGGAGGGTTCTGGGGTCCGGATCCTGTGCAGTAATGTAGGGGTCTGGGGTCCGGATCTCGCGCAGTAATGGAGGTGTCTGGGGTCCGGATCCTGTGCTGTAATGGAGGGGTCTGGGGTCCGGATCTCGCGCAGTAATGGAGGTGTCTGGGGTCCGGATCCTGTGCTGTAATGGAGGGGGTCTGTGGTCCGGATCTCGCGCAGTAATGGAGGTGTCTGGGGTCCGGATCCTGTGCTGTAATGGAGGTGTCTGGGGTCCGGATCCTGTGCATTAATGGAGGGTTCTGGGGTCCGGATCCTGTGCAGTAACTCTTTCCTCCCTGTGGTGCAGGCGACCTCCCCGGAGCTGTATATAGAGAAGTTTAACCTTGCCCTCAGCCAGTATATGGGGGCTCTGCACAGCATCGTCCCCCTCTTCATCTATATGGTAAGTCTTCATCCCCGTCCTCTTTCCCGCCTCTCGCCCCCCTCCCTGGCTTTATGTCGCCCCCTCCCTGGCTTTATGTCGCCCCCTCCCTGGCTTTATCTCGCCCCCTCCCTGGCTTTATGTCGCCCCCTCCCTGGCTTTATGTCGCCCCCTCCCTGGCTTTATGTCGCCCCCCTCCCTGGCTTTATGTCGCCCCCTCCCTGGCTTTATGTCGCCCCCTCCCTGGCTTTATGTCGCCCCCTCCCTGGCTTTATGTCGCCCCCCTCCCTGGCTTTATGTCGCCCCCTCCCTGGCTTTATCTCGCCCCCTCCCTGGCTTTATCTCGCCCCCCTCCCCTGGCTTTATCTCGCCCCCCTCCCTGGCTTTATCTCGCCCCCTCCCTGGCTTTATCTCGCCCCCTCCCTGGCTTTATCTCGCCCCCTCCCTGGCTTTATCTCGCCCCCTCCCTGGCTTTATCTCGCCCCCTCCCTGGCTTTATCTCGCCCCCTCCCTGGCTTTATGTCGCCCCCTCCCTGGCTTTATGTCGCCCCCTCCCTGGCTTTATGTCGCCCCCTCCCTGGCTTTATGTCGCCCCCCTCCCTGGCTTTATCTCGCCCCCTCCCTGGCTTTATCTCGCCCCCTCCCTGGCTTTATCTCGCCCCCTCCCTGGCTTTATCTCGCCCCCTCCCTGGCTTTATGTCGCCCCCTCCCTGGCTTTATGTCGCCCCCTCCCTGGCTTTATGTCGCCCCCTCCCTGGCTTTATGTCGCCCCCTCCCTGGCTTTATGTCGCCCCCTCCCTGGCTTTATGTCGCCCCCTCCCTGGCTTTATCTCGCCTCGCCCCTCCCCTCCCCCGTCATGTAAAAAAAAAAAATATATATATATATAATATATTTTCTCCAGAACAAGTTTTATATAGAAACTAAGCTGAACAGAGACCTGCGAGACGAGCTGGTGCTGCTGTTCACCGAGCACGTGGCCGAGAAGCACATCTACAGCCTGATGCGTAAGTGTCCACCCCCCCCCCAGCTCTTTACTAGCAGCCCCCGCACAGGATCCGCTCACCTCTGCTCCTTCCTTCCAGCACTGTTACTGGAGGCACAGGCCACGCCATTCCAGATCACCCCCCTCCACCATGGCTGCCATTGTCAAGGGTCTGTACACGCTGAGGCCAGGTAACTGCACCGCCCCCCATATCACCTGATCCAGGGTCTCCTGTGTGTAGTGACCCCTCGCCCCCTCGTATCTCCTGATTTGGTGTCTCCTGCGTGTATTGCCCCCTCGTACCCCCCTAAATTGGGGTCTCCTGTGTGTAGTGACCCCTTGCCCCCTCGTATCTCCTGATTTGGGGTCTCCTGTTTGTATTGGCCCCTCGCCCCCTCGTATCGCCTGATTTGGGGTCTCCTGTGTGTATTGGCCCCTCGTGCCTCCTGATTTGGGGTCTCCTGTGTGTATTTGCCCCTCGCCCCCTCGTATCTCCTGATTTAGGGTCTCCTTTGTGTATTGGCCCCTCGGCCCCTCGTATCTCCTGATTTGGGGTCTCCTGTGTGTATTGGCCCCTCGCCCCCTCGTATCGCCTGATTTGGGGTCTCCTTTGTGTATTTGCCCCTCGCCCCCTCGTATCGCCTGATTTGGGGTCTCCTGTGTGTATTGGCCCCTCGCCCCCTCGTACCCCCTAAATTGGGGTCTCCTGTGTGTAGTACCCCCTCGTATCTCCTGATTTGGGGTCTCCTGTGTGTATTGGCCCCTCACCCCCTCGTACCTCCTGATTTTCGGTCTCCTGTGTGTATTGGCCCCTCACCCCCTCGTATCTCCTGATTTGGGGTCTCCTGTGTGTATTGGCCCCTCACCCCCTCGTATCTCCTGATTTGGGGTCTCCTGTGTGTATTGGCCCCTCGCCCCCTCATATCTCCTGATTTTGGGTCTCCTGTGTGTAGTGGCCCCTCGTATCTCCTGATTTGGGGTCTCCTGTGTGTATTTGCCCCTCGCCCCCTCGTATCGCCTGATTTGGGGTCTCCTGTGTGTATTGGCCCCTCGCCCCCTCGTACCCCCTAAATTGGGGTCTCCTGTGTGTAGTACCCCCTCGTATCTCCTGATTTGGGGTCTCCTGTGTGTAGTGGCCCCTCGCCCCCTCATATCTCCTGATTTTGGGTCTCCTGTGTGTAGTGGCCCCTCGCCCCCTCATATCTCCTGATTTTGGGTCTCCTGTGTGTAGTGGCCCCTCATATCTCCTGATTTGGGGTCTCCTGTGTGTAGTGGCCCCTCGCCCCCTCATATCTCCTGATTTTGGGTCTCCTGTGTGTAGTGGCCCCTCATATCTCCTGATTTGGGGTCTCCTGTGTGTAGTGGCCCCTCGCCCCCTCATATCTCCTGATTTTGGGTCTCCTGTGTGTAGTGGCCCCTCATATCTCCTGATTTGGGGTCTCCTGTGTGTAGTGGCCCCTCGCCCCCTCATATCTCCTGATTTTGGGTCTCCTGTGTGTAGTGGCCCCTCATATCTCCTGATTTGGGGTCTCCTGTGTGTTTGGGCGCTTGCAGTAATATTTGCGCCTCTTTTCTATGGCCGCTCGCTCTTTCAGATTGGGTCCAGCTGGCTCCAGCGCTTTTCTCCAAGTTCATCCCCAATATTCTGCCCGCGGCCGTGGAGTCAGAGCTGCAGGATTACGCCGCTCAGGACCGGAAGCTGCAGCGGGATCTCCTGCAGAACGGATTCAACAGGTGAGAGGGCGGAGCCACGGTGATGTCATCACCTGCGGGCGGGTGACGCATAAAATGGATCTGATTGAGGGATCTTGTGGGTTTGTGGCGGTTCTGGAGCTGCTGGGGGCGCTGGGATCTGACTTGGTGGGGCTTATCCAGCTCTCACCCCGAGGGTTCATCACTTCTAGCCTTTCTGCCCCTTTAAACCAGCATTATGCTTCCCACATTCGTCTTCACGGAGGCGCACAGCCCCTTAGGGGCTCATTATGGATCGGCGGGATGTGGCCATCATGGGGGTCTGTCATGCCCCCCCCCCACTGCTGTTTACATATCTGCCTTATCTTCTCTCCTCAGAGGTGACCAGTCCCGAAAACGAGCAGGAGACGAGCTGTCCTACAGTAAGTACCGTCATGCACACAGCCGTGTGTGTATATATACAATATACACAGTGAGAAAAAGTCATTAGTGAGCCCCTAATTGTGCGAGTTCTCCCCTTATAAAGATGAGTGGCCGGCCACTCGACATCAGAGGTGACCACAACCGGGAGAGGGAAAATGAGAAGATCCAGAAAATCCCCGCCTCTGATTTGGGAAGATTTTTTTTGCAAATTATGGTGGAAAATAAGTATTTGGTATAAACAGAAGCTTTGTGTGTCCCAGACCTGTAGCCTCTGCTATAGGAGGCTCCTCTGTCCTCCACTCATTACCTGTAGGAATGGCTCCTGTGTGACCTTATCAGTATAAAAGACATCTGTCCACAACCTCACACAGCCAAACTCCACTATAGCCCTGCACCAGGCTGGGAAGACTGAATCTGCAATAGGCCAGCAGCTTGGTGTGATGAAATCAATTGTGGTAGCAATAATAAGAAGATGGAAGACATAGAAGACCACTGATATTCTCCCTCAATCTGGGGCTCCACGCAAGATCTCACCCCGTGAGGTCAAAATGATCACAAGAACGGTGACCAAAAATCCCAGAACAACCATAACAAAGGCTATGATCAGTAACACACTATGCCATCAGGGACTCTGATTCCGCAGTGCCAGACGTGTTCCCTGCTTAAGCCAGTACATGTCCGGGCTCGTCTGAACCTAGAGAGCATTTTGATTATCCAGAGGAGTATTGAAACACAACTCGTGTTTGGAGGAGACAGAATGCTGAGTTCCATCCAAAGAACACCATACCTACTGTGAAGCATGGGGTGGCAACATCATGTTTTGGGGCTTCTCTGCAAAGGGACCAGGATGACTGATCTGTGTACATGAAAGAATGAATGGGGTCATTTATCGTGAGATTTTGAGTGCAAACCTCCTTCCATCAGAGGAGATCTGCATGGATGAATAGGCCAACATACCACCTACAGTGTGTGCCAACCTTGTGAAGACTTAAGCTGGGTTTACACACTGCAACATCGCAAAGGACATCGCTGTAACGTCACCGGTTTCGTGACGTAACAGCGACCTCCCTAAGTCTCTGTTGAGTCGCTGGTGAGCTGTCAAACAGGCAGGCCTTGGCAACGAGGCAACAGCGATCCGGACCTGCAGAGCGACCTCGCTGGTTGTTGGGGACGTTGTAAAGCTGCTATTTGAAAGGGAAGTCGCTGTAAAGTCCCCTTTACACACTGAGACTTTGCTGCACAGCGGGAAACAAAGGACCAAAGAATGGTCCTGAACGATTTGTAGCGATCAGCAACTTCACAGTGGGGGCCGGGTCGCTGATGCGTGTCACACACTTCAATGTCGCTGGGGAGGTCGCTGTAACGTCACAAAACCGGGGACGTTACAGCCATGTCGTTTGCGGTGTTGCAGTGTGTAAACCCAGCTTTACGGAAAACGTCTCACCTCTGTCATTGCCAACAAAGGATATAGAACAAAATATTGAGATGAACTTTTGTTATTGACCAAATACTTATTTTCCATCATAATTTGCAAGTAAAATCTTCCAGAGAGATGTTGTTGTCTGTAGTTACCAAGTGTTTGTGTAGGCGCTGTACATGTTCTGGGTGTTGTCTGGGTGTGACGGGGGGTGAGAGCGGTGTTGTATGTGTGTTGCGTGTGTTGCGTTGTTTGTGGAGCGCTGTGTGTCTGTAGCGTTGTGTGTGTGTTGCGCGGTTTGTGTGTGTGTGGTGTGTTTTGGGGGGAGGTATGTTTTGAGCAATGTGTGTGTTGTGCGGTATGTGCGTATATTTGTGTGTGCCGCGGTGTTTGTGTGTTGGGTGTTGTGTGTGTGCAGCGTTGTCTGTGTGTGTGGGTGTCTGTGTAGGGCAGTTGTTTGTGGTTCCCAGTGTGTGTGTGTGTGTGTGGTGTGTTGTGCAGTGCGCGCGTGTGTGTGTGTGTGCATCAGCCTCTCTTCTCTCAGCCTACCTCTCCCAGCCTCCCTCCTCCCAGCCTCCCTCAGCATCAGCCTCCCTCTCCCAGCCTCCCCAGCATCAGCCTCCGCCAGCATCAGCCTCTCTCCTTCCAGCCTCCTCCAGCATCAGCCTCCCTCTCCCAGCCTTCCCCAGGATCAGCCTCTCTCCTCCCAGCCTCCGTCCTCCCAGCCTTCGTCCTCCCAGCCTTCCCCAGCATCAGCTTTCCCCTCCCAGCCTCCCTCAGCATCAGCCTTCCCCAGCATCAGCCTCTCTCCTCCCAGCCTCAGCCTCTCTCCTTCCAGCCTCCCCCAGCATCAGCCTCTCTCCTTCCAGCTTCCCTCAGCATCAGCCTCCCCTTCCCAGCCTTCCCCAGGATCAGCCTCTCTCCTCCCAGCCTCCTTCCTCCCAGCCTCCTTCCTCCCAGCCTCCCTCAGCATCAGCCTTCTGCTCCCAGTCTCCCCCAGCATCAGCCTCCCCATGCATCAGCCTCCACCAGCATCAGCCTCTCTCCTTCCAGCCTCCCCCAGCATCAGCCTCCCCTTCCCAGCCTTCCCCAGGATCAGCCTCTCTCCTCCCAGCCTCCTTCCTCCCAGCCTCCCTCTCCCAGCCTCCCTCAGCATCAGCCTTCCGCTCCCAGTCTCCCCCAGCATCAGCCTCCCCAAGCATCAGCCTCCACCAGCATCAGCCTCTCTCCTTCCAGCCTCCCCCAGCATCAGCCTCTCTCCTTCCAGCCTCCCTCAGCATCAGCCTCCCGTTCCCAGCCTTCCCCAGGATCAGCCTCTCTCCTCCCAGTCTCCTTCCTCCCAGCCTCCCTCAGCATCAGCCTTCCCCTCCCAGTCTCCCCCAGCATCAGCCTCCCCAAGCATCAGCCTCCACCAGCATTAGCCTCTCTCCTTCCAGCCTCCCCCAGCATCAGCCTCCCCATGCATCAGCCTCCACCAGCATCAGCCTCTCTCCTTCCAGCCTCTCTCCTTCCAGCCTCTCTCCTTCCAGCCTCCCCCAGCATCAGCCTCCCCTTCCCAGCCTTCCCCAGGATCAGCCTCTCTCCTCCCAGCCTCCTTCCTCCCAGCCTCCCTCTCCCAGCCTCCCTCTCCCAGCCTCCCTCAGCATCAGCCTTCCGCTCCCAGCCTCCCCAAGCATCAGCCTCCACCAGCATCAGCCTCCCTCGTCCCAGCCTCCCCCTCCCAGCCTCCCCCAGCATCAGCCTCTCTCCTCCCAGCCTTCCCCATGATCAGCCTCTCTGCTCCCAGCCTCCTCCAGCACGCCGTGCTCCTCTGCCGACACTCACCCACACCCGATCGCATCCACTCACACACACCCGATCGCATCCACTCACACACACCCGATCGCATCCACTCACACACACCCGATCGCATCCACTCACACACACCCGATCGCATCCACTCACACACACCCGATCGCATCCACTCACACACACCCGATCGCATCCACTCACACACACCCGATCGCATCCACTCACACACACCCGATCGCATCCACTCACACACACCCGATCGCATACACTCACACACACAGACACTGACGATATCGCACATACACGCTTATACTCACAACATCCGGGGATATCACATGCTTCTGGCCATGTGATCCTCCCGGCAGGTCCTGGAAGCTCACAGCACAGTATCGCCGCCGAGAAGCAAGCGATATCCCAGGATGTTGTGAGTATGTGGATGCGATGTGATGTGTGTGTGTGAGTGAGTGTGATCTGATTTGTGTGTGCTGTTATGTGTGTGCTGTTATGTGTGTGCTGTTATGTGTGTGCTGTTATGTGTGTGCTGTTATGTGTGTGCTGTTATGTGTGTGCTGTTATGTGTGTGCTGTTATGTGTGTGCTGTTATGTGTCTGTATTTTCCGCCGCTGCAGGACCTTGATGTGTGGATGCGATGTGATGTGTGTGTGAGGTGTGTGTGAGAGTGAGTGTGAGCCGGTGTACACTGGTAACTATGATACACATCGGGTAACTAAGGGACCTTAGTTACCCGATGTGTATAATGGTTACCAGCTTTCACGGCCTCCGTGAAGATCCCAGCATCGCAAGGTTATGTGTGGCGCTGCTGGGATCCTGACGGAGCCGGTGTAGAAGCAAGCGATATCCCAGCATGTTGTGTGAGTGAGTGTGAGTGTGAGTGTGAGTGTGAGTGTGCCAGAGCGAGCGTGCATTGCGTGAGGGGGCGGGGCCTGCAGAGAGCCGGGGCGAGAGGCCAATCCGTGTGGGGGGGCGGGGCCATGGCGAGCCCAGCGGCCAATCAGCTTTGTGTCACCGTAAGGACACAATTTCGGAGCATGACAGATAGACAGACAGACAGACAGACAGACAGACAGAATAAGGCAATTATATATATAGATAGATATACACATGCATATATCTGTAGTATGCGTGTGTGTGACATATATACTATATATCTATACTGGTGTGTACATATATCTCTACTGTCTGTGCACAGTGGATATAATCTACACGCCCTTAGAAAATCGCAGGATTTTATGTGGAATAATCCTACAAGAAACCTCCATTCAGGACTTTTTCCGCTTTTGTTGTCGCTCATCTGTACAAATTCAAAATAAAAATAGGTAAAATACTATGGTTGCATAAGTGTTCATACCCGTGTCGCTGTTCTTGGAGGATTTTCCTGGCATTTTCTGCTGTGTAAACGGCTGACAACACAGCAAAGGGTCTTACTGTGGAAAGTGATCAGGCAGGAGTAAAAACCTTTTCCAGAAATGAATCTACCATGGACCCTGTGAAGACGTCATCAAGAAGTGATGATTGCAGTGAGTGGACGACCCTCAGAAAGTGAAGAAAATCAGCACAGGAGACTGCAAGTGGCGACAGCAACAATCTCTGCAGGAACTCTGTCCAGTCCTGGTTGTGTCCTGCATGTGACCACAATCTCCTGTGCTCATGTGTCCGGCCTGTGGGGTGGGGGGGCAAGACAGAAGCACAACCAGGCCGGCTGTGTTCTGCCAAAACCTCCATCACATCGGCCACAAGCAGGAAACGTTCTGTCTGATGAGACTGAGGGAGAACTTTGTGCCCAGAAGATCCCCCTCCCCACAGTGAGGCCTGGTGGGGGCAGCGTTGGGCTCTGGGTTTCAGTAGTTGGAACTGGGGCTTTAGTCCGGTGGGAGGGGCATATGGACAGAACATGTATTGTTATGGACATGATTATGAACTGTTATGAGTATTAAGAATTATATGAAGATATCCAAAAACCAGACTTAAGATGGTGCTTGAAATATGCACCACATCATAAGACTCAGCAGACATAAGACTCAGCAGACCTCATTAGACGCACCGGACATCATAAGACTCAGCAGACATAAGACTCAGCAGACCTCATTAGACGCACCGGACATCATAAGACTCAGCAGACCTCAGTAGACTCACCGGACATCATAAGACTCAGCAGACCTCAGTAGACTCACCGGACAGTCTGCACTTTCATGTGTAAAGTGAGTCCAGCTGACTTGGCTTAATATAAATGATGAAACCAGTATACAGTATACATACATATATGGCAGAAGGAGCTCTTGTTACAGGGTACCCTATAGGAGAGGTGCTGCGTGTTCTTGGCTCCAGACGACTGATTACTTGTATCTTACTTTCTGCAATGATCGCGGTCACATGTGCAGCCTGGCTGTCTACATCCCTGGCCTCTGGATGAAGGAGTGCACGCTGCTGACACATGGCTCCATGATGTGGACGCAGACGGATTGAAGGTGTAGATGCACAACGTGGATTGCATCACCTATAAATGATGTCCTCCCGTAACAGTATCCGGCAGTTTTACATCAAAACCTTCCGGCCTCTGCTACATAAAGGAACCGCACCTCTCACCACAACAACCCTGAGCGACCTCCAGATCATCAAGCGGAAAACAGCGGCTTCACCAGGACAAGATGGACGTGCTGGAACAGCCGAGGGAAGGCCAAGGGGAAAGCTGTGGTGACCAGAGGAGGGCGCTGTACCCAGGAGACCCCCGCAATCTGTGAGGAGGAGGCAGAGCTCGGGGATTCTAGAGGTGATAGCCCCCGACCTACAAAGACTGAACCTGCCAGAAATACACAGGGGGATCTGAGGAGGGCGCTGAACACAGGAGACCCCCGCAATCTGTGAGGAGGAGGCAGAGATCAGGGATTCTAGAGGTGATAGCCCCCGACCTACAAAGACTGAACCTGCCAGAAATACACAGGGGGATCTGAGGGGGGCGCTGTACACAGGAGACCCCCGCAATCTGTGAGGAGGAGGCAGAGATCGGGGATTCTAGAGGTGATAGCCCCCGACCTACAAAGACTGAATCTGCCAGAAATACACAGGGGGATCTGAGGGGGGCGCTGTACACAGGAGACCCCCGCAATCTGTGAGGAGAAGGCAGAGCTCGGGGTTTCTAGAGGTGATAGCCCCCGACCTACAAAGACTGAACCTGCCAGAAATACACAGGGGGATCTGAGGGGGGCACTGAACCCAGGAGACCCCCGCAATCTGTGAGGAGGGGGCAGAGATCAGGGATTCTAGAGGTGATAGCCTCCGACCTACAAAGACTGAACCTGCCAGAAATACACAGGGGGATCTGAGGGGGGCACTGAACCCAGGAGACCCCCGCAATCTGTGAGGAGGAGGCAGAGCTCGGGGTTTCTAGAGGTGATAGCCCCCGACCTACAAAGACTGAACCTGCCAGAAATACATAGGGGAATCTGAGGGGGGCGCTGAACACAGGAGACCCCCACAATCTGTGAGGAGGGGGCAGAGATCGGGGATTCTAGAGGTGATAGCCCCCGACCTACAAAGACTGAAGCTGCCAGAAATACATAGGGGAATCTGAGGGGGGCGCTGAACATAGGAGACCCCCGCAATCTGTGAGGAGGAGGCAGAGATCGGGGATTCTAGAGGTGATAGCCCCCGACCTACAAAGACTGAACCTGCCAGAAATACACAGGGGGATCTGTGGTGACCAGAGGAGGGCGCTGTACACAGGAGACCCCCGCAATCTGTGAGGAGGGGGCAGAGCTCAGGGATTCTAGAGGTGATAGCCCCCGACACACAAAGACTGAACCTGCCAGAAATACACAGGGGGATCTGAGGAGGGCGCTGTACACAGGAGACCCCCGCAATCTGTGAGGAGGAGGCAGAGCTCGGGGTTTCTAGAGGTGATAGCCCCCGACCTACAAAGACTGAACCTGCCAGAAATACACAGGGGGATCTGAGGAGGGCGCTGTACACAGGAGACCCCCGCAATCTGTGAGGAGGAGGCAGAGATCAGGGATTCTAGAGGTGATAGCCCCCGACCTACAAAGACTGAACCTGCCAGAAATACACAGGGGGATCTGAGGAGGGCGCTGTACCCAGGAGACCCCCGCAATCTGTGAGGAGGGGGCAGAGATCAGGGATTCTAGAGGTGATAGCCCCCGACCTACAAAGACTGAAGCTGCCAGAAATACACAGGGGGATCTGTGGTGACCAGAGGATGGCGCTGTACACAGGAGACCCCCGCAATCTGTGAGGAGGGGGCAGAGATCAGGGATTCTAGAGGTGATAGCCCCCGACCTACAAAGACTGAACCTGCCAGAAATACATAGGGGAATCTGAGGGGGGCGCTGAACACAGGAGACCCCCGCAATCTGTGAGGAGGGGGCAGAGATCAGGGATTCTAGAGGTGATAGCCCCCGACCTACAAAGACTGAACCTGCCAGAAATACACAGGGGAATCTGAGGAGGGCGCTGTACACAGGAGACCCCCGCAATCTGTGAGGAGGGGGCAGAGATCAGGGATTCTAGAGGTGATAGCCCCCGACCTACAAAGACTGAACCTGCCAGAAATACACAGGGGGATCTGAGGAGGGCGCTGTACACAGGAGACCCCCGCAATCTGTGAGGAGCGGGCAGAGATCGGGGATTCTAGAGGTGATAGCCCCCGACACACAGACTGAACCTGCCAGAAATACACAGGGGGATCTGAGGGGGGCGCTGAACACAGGAGACCCCCGCAATCTGTGAGGAGGAGGCAGAGATCAGGGATTCTAGAGGTGATAGCCCCCGACCTACAAAGACTGAACCTGCCAGAAATACACAGGGGAATCTGAGGAGGGCGCTGTACCCAGGAGACCCCCGCAATCTGTGAGGAGCGGGCAGAGATCAGGGATTCTAGAGGTGATAGCCCCCGACCTACAAAGACTGAACCTGCCAGAAATACACAGGGGGATCTGAGGGGGGCGCTGTACACAGGAGACCCCCGCAATCTGTGAGGAGCGGGCAGAGATCAGGGATTCTAGAGGTGATAGCCCCCGACCTACAAAGACTGAACCTGCCAGAAATACACAGGGGGATCTGAGGAGGGCGCTGTACACAGGAGACCCCCGCAATCTGTGAGGAGGGGGCAGAGATCAGGGATTCTAGAGGTGATAGCCCCCGACACACAAAGACTGAACCTGCCAGAAATACACAGGGGGATCTGAGGGGGGCGCTGTACACAGGAGACCCCCGCAATCTGTGAGGAGCGGGCAGAGATCAGGGATTCTAGAGGTGATAGCCCCCGACCTACAAAGACTGAACCTGCCAGAAATACACAGGGGGATCTGAGGGGGGCGCTGTACACAGGAGACCCCCGCAATCTGTGAGGAGCGGGCAGAGATCAGGGATTCTAGAGGTGATAGCCCCCGACCTACAAAGACTGAACCTGCCAGAAATACACAGGGGAATCTGAGGAGGGCGCTGTACACAGGAGACCCCCGCAATCTGTGAGGAGGAGGCAGAGATCAGGGATTCTAGAGGTGATAGCCCCCGACCTACAAAGACTGAACCTGCCAGAAATACACAGGGGGATCTGAGGAGGGCGCTGTACACAGGAGACCCCCGCAATCTGTGAGGAGGGGGAAGAGCTCGGGGATTCTAGAGGTGATAGCCCCCGACCTACAAAGACTGAACCTGCCAGAAATACACAGGGGGATCTGAGGGGGGCGCTGAACACAGGAGACCCCCGCAATCTGTGAGGAGCGGGCAGAGCTCGGGGATTCTAGAGGTGATAGCCCCCGACCTACAAAGACTGAACCTGCCAGAAATACACAGGGGGATCTGAGGGGGGCGCTGTACACAGGAGACCCCCGCAATCTGTGAGGAGCGGGCAGAGATCGGGGATTCTAGAGGTGATAGCCCCCGACCTACAAAGACTAAACCTGCCAGAAATACACAGGGGGATCTGAGGGGGGCGCTGTACACAGGAGACCCCCGCAATCTGTGAGGAGCGGGCAGAGCTCGGGGATTCTAGAGGTGATAGCCCCCGACCTACAAAGACTGAACCTGCCAGAAATACATAGGGGGATCTGAGGAGGGCGCTGTACACAGGAGATCCCCGCAATCTGTGAGGAGGGGGCAGAGATCGGGGATTCTAGAGGTGATAGCCCCCGACACACAGACTGAACCTGCCAGAAATACACAGGGGGATCTGAGGAGGGCGCTGTACACAGGAGACCCCCGCAATCTGTGAGGAGAAGGCAGAGATCAGGGATTCTAGAGGTGATAGCCCCCGACCTACAAAGACTGAACCTGCCAGAAATACACAGGGGGATCTGAGGAGGGCGCTGTACACAGGAGACCCCCGCAATCTGTGAGGAGCGGGCAGAGATCAGGGATTCTAGAGGTGATAGCCCCCGACCTACAAAGACTGAACCTGCCAGAAATACACAGGGGGATCTGAGGAGGGCGCTGTACACAGGAGATCCCCGCAATCTAGGAGCAGTAGAGGAGGGGGAGAGATCACTGCAGGTTTACAGTGCCTTGCGAAAGTATTCGACCCCTTTAAATTTTTCAACCTTTTCCCACATTTCAGGCGTCAAACATAAAGATAAAATGTGAATGTTCTGGTGAAGAATCAACAACAAGTGACACAATTGTGAAGGTGAACAATATTTATTGCTTATTGTAAACTTTTGTAAGAAAATAAAACTGAAAATTGGGGCGTGCAATATTATTCATCCCCTTTACTTTCAGTGCAGCAAACTCACTCCAGAAGTCATTGAGGATCTGTGAATGATCCAATGTTTCCTAAATGACTGATGATGATTACCGTAATTTTCGGACTA
The DNA here is from genome assembly GCF_048569485.1 of Anomaloglossus baeobatrachus. NCBI lineage: Eukaryota > Metazoa > Chordata > Amphibia > Anura > Aromobatidae > Anomaloglossus > Anomaloglossus baeobatrachus. The sequence continues at coordinate 1,489,061 of NC_134357.1, forward strand.
TAAGACGCACCCTGGTTTTAGAGGAGGAAAATAGGAAAATAACATTTTAAGCAAAAAATGTGGTCATGACACACTGTTATGGGGCGAGGATCTGCCGCGACACTGTTATGGGAGTAATGTCCCCAAATTGTCTGCTAAGGTACCCCAGCCTGGTAATAATCCTCCTGCCTTGTATATGATCCCCATCCTTGTATATATGTACCCCATCCTGGTATATATTCCCATCCTGCTATGTACTCCATCCTGGTATATATTCCCATCCTGCTATATACCGCCATCCTGCTATATACCGCCATCCTGCTATATACCGCCATCCTGCTATATACCGCCATCCTGCTATATACCCCCATCCTGCTATATACCCCCATCCTGCTATATACTGCCATCCTAGAATATGCCCCCATCCTGCTATACACCCCCATCCATCCTTCTATATGGCACCATCCTGCTATATACCCCCATCCATCCCTCTATATACCCCCATCCTGCTATATGGCCTGTATCCTGTGTCACACAAAAAAACCCCAAACGTTTATACTCGCCTTTCCTCGCTCCATGCAGCATCGCTCCTCCACCTGTCAGTGCCGGCAGCAGCGCCGCTGATCTGTGTGGAGCCGTCACCGTTGTCTGCAGCATCGCTCCTCTTCCTGTCTGACTGTCAGTTGACCTGCGTGGAGACTAGCGGCGCGCACAGTGATGACGTCATCGCTGTGCTCACCGCTCTCTACACAGATCAGCTGGCCGACAGACATGAGGACATCGCGATGCTGCAGGGAAGTGACCGGTGAGTACACCGTAATATTCACTGCGCCCGTGCTTCTGATGATGCGCGGGGAACAGGGAATACAGCCACATATTATCACTCCAGGCTGTAGTTGCCAGGGGTGATCATGCGGGCCGGCTGTTAATTATGTGCGCTCCCCCCGCCCACCTGTCAGCGTTGGCTTCAGCGCTGAGGGATGATGGGCGGGAGGACGGGCGTGCATATGTAATGAGCGGGCCCACGTGGTCTTGGCAGGCGCTGCTACAGTTTGCTCGTGCCTCCGATGACCCGCTCCACCGCAGCAGCCTCATTCCCCGCAACCACATTCAAACTATGAGACACACCCCCCATTTTCCCCCTACATTTGGGGGGGGGATGGGGGAGTGCGTCTTATAGTCCGAAAAAAATACGGTACACACAGGTGGCTTATATTTAAGTCTCCGTATAAATGCCCCTGCTCTGTGATAGTCTCATTGTTCTGTTTAAAGCATAGAGAGCACCATGAAGACCAAGGAACACAACAGCCAGGTCCGTGATACTGTTGTGGAGAAGTTTGAAGCTGGATTTGGTTACAAAAAGATTTCCACAACTTACATCCCAAGAAGCACTGTGCAAGCGATCATATTGAAATGGAAGGAGCATCATACCACTGCAAATCTACCAAGACACGGCCGTCCATCCAAACTATCACCTCACACAAGGAGAAGACTGATCAGAGATGCAGCCAAGAGGCCCATGATCACTCTGGATGATCTTCAGCTGAGGTGGTAGAGTCTGTCCATAGGACAACAATCAGTCGTACACTGCACAAATCTGGCCTTTATGGAAGAGTGGCAAGGAGAAAGCCATTTCTCAAAGATATCCATAAAAAGTGTTGTATAAAGTTTGCCACAAGCCACCGGGAGACACCAAACATGTGGAAGAAGGTGCTCTGCTCAGATGAAACCAAAATCAAACTTTTTGGGCACAATGCCAAACGATAAAAGCAACACAGCTCATCACCCTGATCACACCATCCCCACTGTCAAATACGGTGGTGGCAGCATCATGGTTTGGGCCTGCTTTTCTTCAGCAGGGACAGGGAAGATGGTTAAAATTGATGGGAAAATGGATGGAGCCAAATACAGGGCCATTCTTGAAGAAAACCTGTTGGAGTCAGCAAAAGACCTGAGACTGGGACAGAGATTTGTCTTCCAACAAGACAATGATCCCAAACATAAAGCAAACTCTACAATGGAATGGTTCACAAATAAACGTATCCAGGTGTTAGAATGGCCGAGTCACAGTCCAGACCTGAACCCAATCGAGAATCTGTGGAAAGAGCTGAAAACTGCTGTTCACAAACGCCTCCATCCAACCTCACTCAGCTCCAGCTGTTTACACAGGAAGAATGGGCGAGAATTTCACCTCTCCATGTGCAAAACTGATAGACACATACCCCAAGAGACTGCAGCTGTAATCGCAGCAAAAGGGGGAGCTACAAAGGATTAACTTACAGGGGGTGAAGAATATTGCACGCCACAATCTTCAGGTATTTATTTTTTATAAAAGTTTAAAATAAGCAATAAATTTCCTTCCTCTTCACAATTGTGTCACTTGTTGTTGATCCTTCACCAGAACAGTAACATTTTATCTTTATGTTTTGGAGCCTGAAATGTGGGAAAAGGTTGAAAAATTCAAGGGGCTGAATACTTTCGCAAGGCCCTGCAGGCTGAAGGCAGGAAAGGCACTGAGCAGGATGTGTGACGCTGAACAATGGTGACATTCTCTTTATGTAAGTCTTAGGCTATGTGCGCACGTTGCGTTTTTTTTTCCGCGGAAACGCTGCGTTTTGAACTGCAGTGTAACTGCATGCGTTCTGCTTCCCCAGCAAAGTCTATGAGAAAGCCGAAAAATCAATGCACACGCTGCGTTTCGGATGCCCAAAATCGCTGCGGGAAAACAAAGCAGCATGTCACTACTTTTGTGCGTTGTGGCTGCATTCTCCACCCATTGAAATCAATGATGTGGGTCAGAACGCAACCAAAATGCACTTGGACTGCATTTTTGTTGCGTTCCGCGTGCTTTAAACGCAAGTCTTTTTCAGTCTCTCTCTGTCAATGTCGGGGTCAATCTCTGTCTGTGGATGTCGGTGAATCTCCCTCTGTCTGTTGGTCGGTCTCTCTGTCTGTCTGTCTGTCCCTCTCTGTCAGTCGGTCAGTCTCCCCCCCCCCTCTCTCATACTCACCGATCACCGGCGCGGCGCTGCACGACGTTCACACTGCTCCGGCGGCTCACCGACGCCTATGATTGGTTGCAGTCAGACACGCCCCCACGCTGAGTGACAGCTGTCTCACTGCAACCAATCACAGCCGCAGGTGGGCGGGTCTGTATCGTGCAGTAAAATAAATAAAAAAAAAAAAGACGCGCGGTCCCCCCCAATTTTGATACCAGCCAAGATAAAGCCACACGGCTGAAGGCTGGTATTCTCAGGATGGGGAGCGCCACATTATGGGGAGCCCCCCAGCCTAACAATATCAGCCAGGAGCCGCCCGGAATTGCTGCATCCATTACATGCGACAGTCCCGGGACTTTACCCGGCTCATCCCGAATTGCCCTGGTCCGGTGGCAATCGGGGGTAATTAGTGGCAGCTATGGGCTGCTGCCATTAACCCCTAAGTCCTAGGTTAATCATGACAGGCGTCTCCCCGAGATACCTTCCATAATTAACCTGTAAGTGAAAGTAAATAAACACATACACCCGAAAAAATCATTTATTTGGAATAAAAGACAAAAAAACACCCTCTTTCACCACTTTATTAAAATCCCCAAATACCCCTCCAGGTCCGGCGTAATCCAGAGGTCCCGCGACGCATCCAGCTCTGCTACATGAAGCTGACAGGAGCGGCTGTACAACACCTCCGCTCATGTGAGCTCCACGCAGCAACTGAAGTAAATCGCGCCTTCAGTGGGGACGTCACTGAGGTAATGCCGGCGTGTGCGGTGATGATGAGGGCTGTAATGTCGGGATGTGCGGGGATGTCTGCAGTAATGTCGGGGTGTGTGCGAGGATTTCAGGATGTGTGCGGGGATGTCGGCGGTAATGTCGGGATGTGCGGGGATGTCGGCGGTAATGTCGGGATGTGTGCTGGGATGTGTGCGGTAATGTCGGGATGTGTGCGGGGATGTCGGCGGTAATGTCGAGATGTGTGCGGGGATGTCGGCGGTAATTTCGGGATGTGTGCGGGGATGTTGGCGGTAATGTTGGGATGTGTGCGGGGATGTCGGCGGTAATTTCGGGATGTGTGCGGGGATGTTGGCGGTAATGTCGAGATGTGTGCGGGGATGTCGGCGGTAATGTCGAGATGTGTGCGGGGATGTCGGCGGTAATGTCGAGATGTGTGCGGGGATGTCGGCGGTAATGTCGAGATGTGTGCGGGGATGTCGGCGGTAATTTCGAGATGTGTGCGGGGATGTCGGGTTGCGTGCGGTAATGTCTGGATGCGTGCGGAGATGTCTGGATGCGTGCGGTAATGTCGGGTTGCGTGCGGTAATGTCGGGATGCGTGCGGAGATGTCTGGATGCGTGCGGTAATGTCGGGATGCGTGCGGGGATGTCGGGTTGCGTGCGGTAATGTCTGGATGTGTGCGGGGATGTCGGGATGTGTGCGGGGATGTCGGGATGTGTGCGGGGGTGTCTGGATGTGTGCGGGGGTGTCTGGATGTGTGCGGGAATGTCGGGACGTGTGCGGTAATGTCGGGACGTGTGCGGGGGTGTCGGGACGTGTGCGGTAATGTCGGGACGTGTGCGGGGGTGTCGGGACGTGTGCGGTAATGTCGGGACGTGTGCGGGGGTGTCGGGACGTGTGCGGGGGTGTCGGGACGTGTGCGGTAATGTCGGGACGTGTGCGGTAATGTCGGGATGTGTGCGGTGAAGATGATAATCGGGACGCCACACACAGACAGAGCCGCGGTATGACAATGAAGTTGGGTGCAGTTCACCCGAGTGGATTCTCATCGCGCGACTGTCTGTGTTGGCTGTCAGCCGGCATGTAGTAGAGCTGAATTGCTGGGGGAACGCACTGCCAAAAATGCATCCAAAACACATTAAAAATGCATGCGTGGATGCATTTTATTTTATAAACGCAGTGTCCAGTCTGCCAGAGGGTGCGTTCTTTTCCGCACTGCAGAGAACGCAACATAGCCTTAGAATTGTTCAGTTAGTGGTGAGGGAATATACTCCGCTGTTAGGGGGGCATAATTTAGGGTGATGCAATCCAAGTTATGCATCCACATCTTAAACCCGTCTGCATCCAAATCATGAGGCATTTGTCAGTTGCGTGCTGTTCGTCCACACAGACCAGAGATGACCACGGATCTAGGTAGAAATATGACTGTCTCCTATTGGGTAAATGGTAAAAAGAGCGGATTCTGAGATATATACGTATACATAGATTCTGAGATATATACGTATACATAGATTCTGAGATATATACGTATACATAGATTCTGAGATATATACGTATACATAGATTCTGAGATATATATACGTATACATAGATTCTGAGATATATATACGTATACATAGATTCTGAGATATATATACGTATACATAGATTGAGATATATACGTATACATAGATTCTGAGATATATACGTATACATAGATTCTGAGATATATACGTATACATAGATTCTGAGATATATACGTATACATAGATTCTGAGATATATACGTATACATAGATTCTGAGATATATATACGTATACATAGATTCTGAGATATATATACGTATACATAGATTCTGAGATATATACGTATACATAGATTCTGAGATATATACGTATACATAGATTCTGAGATATATATACGTATACATAGATTCTGAGATATATATACGTATACATAGATTCTGAGATATATACGTATACATAGATTCTGAGATATATACGTATACATAGATTCTGAGATATATATACGTATACATAGATTCTGAGATATATATACGTATACATAGATTCTGAGATATATATATACGTATACATAGATTCTGAGATACAGTCATATGAAAAAGTTTGTGCACCCCTATTAATGTAACCTTTTTTCTTTATAACAATTTGGGTTTTTGCTATTTCAGTGTCATATATCTAATAACTGATGGACTGAGGAATATTTCTGGATTGAAATGAGGTTTATTGTACTAACAGAAAATGTGCAATCCGCATTTAAACAAAATTTGACCGGTGCAAAAGTATGGACACCCTTATCAATTTCTTGATTTGAACACTCCTAACTACTTGTTACTGACTTACTAAAGCACTAAATTGGTTTTGTCACCTCATTGAGCTTTTCGCTTCATAGGCAGGTGTATCCAATCATGAGAAAAGGTATTTAAGGTGGCCACTTGCAAGTTGTTCTCCTATTTGAACCTCCTATGAAGAGTGGCCTCATGGGCTCCTCAAAACAACTCTCAAATGATCTGAAAACAAAGATTATTCAGCATAGTTGTTCAGGGGAAGGATACAAAAAATTGTCTCAGAGATTTAACCTGTCAGTTTCCACTGTGAGGAACATAGTAAGGAAATGGAAGAACACAGGTACAGTTCTTGTTAAGCCCAGAAGTGGCAGGCCAAGAAAAATATCAGAAAGGCAGAGAAGAAGAATGGTGAGAACAGTCAAGGACAATCCACAGACCACCTCCAAAGACCTGCAGCATCATCTTGCTGCAGATGGTGTCAATGTGCATCGGTCAACAATACAGCACACGTTGCATAAGGAGAAGCTGTATGGGAGAGTGATGTGAAAGAAGCCGTTTCTGCAAGCACGCCACAAACAGAGTCGCCTGAGGTATGCAAAAGCACATTTGGACAAGCCAGTTACATTTTGGAAGAAGGTCCTGTGGACTGATGAAACAAAGATTGAGTTGTTTGCTCATACAAAAAGGCGTTATGCATGGAGGCAAAAAACACGGCATTCCAAGAAAAGCACTTGCTACCCACAGTAACATTTGGTGGAGGTTCCATCATGCTTTGGGGCTCTGTGGCCAATGCCGGCACCGGGAATCTTGTTAAAGTTGAGGATTCAACTCAGTATCAGCAGATTCTTGACAATAATGTGCAAGAATCAGTGACGAAGTTGAAGTTATGCAGGGGATGGATATTTCAGCAAGACAATGCTCCAAAACACCGCTCCAAATCTACTCAGGCATTCATGCAGAGGAACAATTACAATGTTCTGGAATGGCCATCCCAGTCCCCAGACCTGAATATCATTGAACATCTGTGGGATGATGTGAAGCGGCTGTCCATGCTCGAGACCATCAAACTGAACTGGAATTGTTTTGTAAACAGGAATGGTCAAATCTACCTTCATCCAGGATCCAGGACCTCATTAAAAGCTACAGGAAGCGACGAGAGGCTGTGATTTCTGCAAAAGGAGGATCTACAAAATATTAATGTCACTTTTATTTTGAGGTGCACATACTTTTGCATCGGTCAAATTTTGATGAAATGCGGATTGCACATTTTCTGTTAGTACAATAAACCTCATTTCAATCCAGAAATATTCCTCAGTCCATCAGTTATTAGATATATGACACTGAAATAGCAAAACCCAAATTGTTATAACGAAAAAAGGTTAACATTAATAGGGGCGCCCAAACTTTTTCATATGACTGTATATACGTATACATAGATTCTGAGATATATACGTAACATGTTTCATCATTTTATATTAAGCTAAGTGGGCATGAATCACTTATGGCCAGAAAGTCCCATATGAGTACAGCTCAAACGCCATTTTGAGTCCGTTTTTTGGATATCTTCATAGACTTTTTAATACTCATAACAGACCATAACCATGTCCATAACATTCCCCCCTTTTGGAGATAGCCAAAAAGGGAAGGAAGTGGTGGTAGTCCTCTCATCAGTCCATATTCATCAGGGTTAGTTGCACTTTGAACCTCATAGTCCTCAGTCAGTGATGGGACATCATCAATGGCAGCATGCATAGTCCTCCTCTTGTCCACAAGCTTGGATACCATCTTCTTGACACAAAGTATCGGTTAGAAGAGGGGAGACAGCCATCTCCTGGTCTCGGGTCCGACATCTTTTTGTAGTGGGATGCATGGATCTGTGTGGATCTCCCTTCCATCTTTTAAAGCAGTGCTGATCATCAGGAAACCTTGGAAGGTCACATCATATCTGGTTCCAGGATCCGTAGACAGCCATCTCCTGATCTGGATCTGGTTGGATCTGGAGTGGAGGAAAAAACTCAAGCACGTATGTTAGTCAAATGTTTAGTAATCAAACAAGTTTAGTTAAAGTATCTGGGGGTTCTTCTAAACAGGCTTTCATAGGGTCTCAACCTAGTGGTCCCTGCTGGGGTGTGTCTGACACTGAACAATGCAAGGGGAAGACTCTCATGCCCTTGCCTTCTACACTGCCCCAACCTCTTTACCCTCCCTCTATTCTGTGGCTGGTATGGGGTGTGTAGGGTCCGTTCTGTGTCTAAGGCCTGCCATATCTCTGGCTGGCAGTAAAAGCAGGTCACTAGCCACTTTCCTTGGTCTCCGGGAGCCCACAGCCGCACCCTATCTCAGTCCTCTTTTTCTTCTGAGACTTGCTTTTGTAGGGTCAGGACAACGTTTTCCCAGACTTTCCATCTTCCCTTTTTTCTTCACATCGGGGTCACTTAAGGAGCACAGATTGACTGTTTCTGTTGTAAGTGGTCACATTGCTGCTTCCCTTCAGTCCTCCAATGTAGGCCTCAACCCTGCTCACTGTGACTGGCAATAGCAAAGCTTCCATCAGTTCTTCTATGGCCTCATGGTGGTGTACAGTTCCATTGGCGTTGATCAAGTCTCTTGTCTTCCATACAGAGTAGATGTTGGCTGCCCTCTTGCAGACTACAGTGATAGCACATACAGTACCTCTGCTTCTTTTGAAGACTATACGTTACTCACTATTATGGTAATAGCAATTTCTTCGTCGCTCTATTGGGAGACCCAGACAATTGGGTGTATAGCTACTGCCTCCGGAGGCCACACAAAGTATTACACTTAAAAGTGTAAGGCCCCTCCCCTTCTGCCTATACACCCCCCGTGGGATCACGGCTGCTCAATTTTCATGCTTTGTGCGAAGGAGGTCAGACGTCCACGCATAGCTCCACTGTTTTTAGTCAGCAGCAGCTGCTGACTATGTCGGTTGGAAGAAAAGAGGGCCCATACTAGGGCCCCCAGCATGCTCCCTTCTCACCCCACTTTCTGTCGGCGGTGTTTGTAAGGTTGAGGTATCCATTGCGGGTACGGAGGCTGGAGCCCACATGCTGCTTTCCTTCCCCATCCCCCTCAGGGCTCTGGGTGAAGTGGGATCTTACAGGTCTCCAGGCACTGAGACCGGGCTCCATCCACAGACCCAGAGAACCTGCTGGATATGGAGCTGGGTATCGTCAGGGACAGGGCCCTGCTACATTAAGGTACTCTGTGTCTCCGTACACATCGCGCACACACACACCAGCATTGCTGGGAGTGCTAGTGCGCCGGGGACAACAGCGCGGAGCGCTTGTGCTTTTATTCACTGCAGCTTAGCTGAGTGAATTTATGTATTAGGAACTGCCGCGCCGGCCGCGGCTGGGTGTTTTACACTGTGGCGCGGCTGGGACTTGTGGTGCGCCGGGGACTTCCGCGCTGGCCGTGCATAGGCCCTCTCAAGAGGCATGCCAACACAGCCTGATCGTTGCGCTGGAGACTCTCCAGAGTTTCGGGTAGATCATCAACTTTTCAAAGTCAATTCTGACCCCGACCCAATCGCTAACATATCTTGGCATGGGGTTTCATACTCTATCAGCGATAGTGAAACTTCCGCTGGGCAAACAGCGTTCACTTCAGACAGGGGTGCAATCTCTCCGTCAAGGCCAGTCGCACCCCTTGAGACGCCTCATGCACTTCCTAGAGAAGATGGTAGCAGCATTAGAGGCAGTCCCTTTCGCGCAGTTTTCATCTGCGTCCACTACAAGGGGACATTCTCCGCCAATGGGACGGGGAGTCGACGTCCCCTCGACAGGGACGTTTCTCTTTCTCAGGCGGCCAAGGAGTCTCTTCGGTGGTGGCTTCTTCCCACCTCATTGTCTTCAGGGTGGGGAGCAATTTTTCTCCTCCACAGGGCTCAAGGTACGTGGACTCAGCAGGAGTCCACCCTTCAGATCAATGTTCTGGAAATCAGAGCAGTGTAATTTGCCCTACGAGCCTTCCAGCAGTGGCTGGAAGGCAAGCAGATCCGAATTCAGGCGGACAACCCCACAGCGGTGGCATACATCAACCACCAAGGGGGGACACGCAGTCGGCAAGCCTTCCAGGAAGTCCGGCGGTTTCTGACGTGGGTGGAAGACACGGCATCCACCATATCCGCAGTTCACATCCCGGGCGTAGAAAACTGGGAAGCAGACTTCCTCAGTCGCCAGGGTATGGACGCAGGGGAATGGTCTCTTCACCCGGACGCGTTTCAGGAGATCTGTCGCCGCTGGGGGATGCCGGACGTCGACCTAATGGCGTCCCGGCACAACAACAAGGTCCCAGCTTTCACGGCACGGTCTCACGATCACAGAGCTCTGGCGGCGGACGCCTTAGTTCAAGATTGGTCGCAGTTCCGGCTCCCTTATGTGTTTCCACCTCTGGCGCTGTTGCCCAGAGTGCTACGCAAGATCAGGTCCGACTGCCGCCGCGCCATCCTCGTCGCTCCAGACTGGCCGAGGAGGTCGTGGTTCCCGGATATGTGGCATCTCACGGTAGGACAACCGTGGGCACTACCAGACCGGCCAGACTTGCTGTCTCAAGGGCCGTTTTTCCATCTGAATTCTGCGGCCCTGAACCTGACTGTGTGGCCATTGAGTCCTGGATCCTAGCGTCTTCAGGATTATCTCAAGAGGTCATTGCCTCCATGGGATAGGCTAGGAAACCAAGCACTACCAAGATCTACCACAGGACGTGGAAGATATTCTTAGCTTGGTGCTCGGCTCAGGACGTTTCTCCCTGGCCATTGGCATTGACTACTTTCCTTTCCTTCCTGCAATCCAGGTTGGAAAAAGGTTGGTCGCTCGGCTCCCTTAAGGGACAAGTCTCTGCGCTCTCTGTGTTTTTTTTCAGAAGCGCCTGGCCAGACTCCAACAGGTACGCACGGTCCTGCAAGGGGTTTGTCAGATCGTCCCTCCTTACAAGCAGCCGTTAGAGCCCTGGGATCTGAACAGGGTTCTAATAGCTCTCCAGAAGCCGCTTTTCGAGCCTATGAGGGATGTTTCCCTTTCTCGCCTTTCACGGACAGTGGCCTTTTCTAGTGGCGGTCACGTCTCTTCGGAGAGTGGCCAAGCTAGCAGCGCTGTCTTGCAAATCTCCCTTCCTGGTGTTTTCACCAGGACATGGTGGTTCTGCGCCCGATTCAGGAGTTCTCCCTAAGGTGGTATCCCCCTGTCATCTCAATCGGGATATCTCCTTACCGTCTTGTCATCCAGTTCATCAATGTGATCGGGATTTGCTTTTGTTGGATCTGGTGAGAGCTCTCAGAACCTACTTTTCCCGCACGGCGCTCCTGCGCCGCTCGGAGGCACTCTTGTCCTTGTCGCTGGTCAGCGTAAGGGGTTGCAAGCTTCCAAATCCACCCTGACTCGGTGGATCAACGAACCAGTTCTTGAAGTCTACCGTTCTGCGGGGCTTCCGGTTCCCTCAGGGCTGAAGGCCCATTTTGCCAGAGCCGTGGGTGCGTCCCGGGCATTACGGCACCAGGCTTCGGCCCAGCAGGTGTGCCAGGCGGCTACCTGGTCGAGTCTGCACGCTTTTACCAAGCATTATCAGGTGCATACCTATGCGTCGGCGGACGCCAGCCTAGGTAGAAGAGTCCTGCAGGCGGCGGTTGCCCCCATGTAGGTAAAGGCCATTTTACGGCCTATCACGAGGTATTATTTTACCCACCCAGGGATTGCTTTTGGACATCCCAATTGTCTGGGTCTCCCAATAGAGCGACGAAGAAGAAGGGAATTTTGTTTACTTACCGTAAATTCCTTTTCTTCTAGCTCTAATTGGGAGACCCAGCACCCGCCCCTGTTTTTTTGGGGTATACATGTTAGTCATGTTGAATGGTTTCAGTTCTCCGATATTCCTTCGGATTGAATTTGCTTAAACCAGTTTATTGGCTTTCCTCCTTCTTGCTTTTGCACTAAAACTGAGCAGCCGTGATCCCACGGGGGGTGTATAGGCAGAAGGGGAGGGGCCTTACACTTTTAAGTGTAATACTTTGTGTGGCCTCCGGAGGCAGTAGCTATACACCCAATTGTCTGGGTCTCCCAATTAGAGCTAGAAGAAAAGGAATTTACGGTAAGTAAACAAAATTCCCTTCTTTCCGTTACTCGACGACTGTTTTGCTTTCTGCCTCGTGAGTTGAGTCCCTTCCCCGCATGTTTGGTGCCTGATTTTTCAGCCACTAAACATGCGGGGATTGCTACTCAATTACAGTATGTAGTAGCCACCTTTTGCTACTGGCATTAATCTGATCGTCCCCCAGCTTTGATACCCAGCTAAGATGAAGCAGGCTGCTGGGGGCTGGTATTAATGGGTTGGGGAGGCACATGGCTATTGGGCCCTTCCCAGCCTAAAAAATAGAAGCATGCATCCGCCCAGAATTGGCCACCGCACCAGATCAATCAGAATGAACCAGGTAGTCTGGGTAATTGGTTAATGACAGCTGTGAATTGTCAAAAAATCACAGCGGTCATAAAGCCCGTGGTTAGTAATGGGGAAGGGTCTATGAAACCCCTCTGCATTACTAATCGTGTAAGTAAAAGGAAATAAAAACAAAATGCATAGAAAATTAAAAAAAAAAAAAATCACAAATTCCTCTTTCCAAAAAACCCTGCTGTTCCGACGTAATCAACAGTCCCGATGCCAGCTCTGCTACAGTCTGAGGTCGCAGACTGCGGGCACATTAGAAAACATGACCATGCTCTGCGTTGTCAGGGACACACTGACTGAGCCACAGCTGTGAGCGGTGACCTAGGCTGAGGATCCCACCTGTGTCCACACCGGAGGTCACCATTCACAGCTGCGGCTATGTCAGTGTGTCCCTGACGCCAAAGTGCGCTGTCATGTTTTCTAATGGGACCGCGCACTGCAACGTCTGAATGTAGCAGCGTCGGAATTGTGGGACGTCGTGTCTGTGGACTACGCTGGACCTGCAGGTGTGTTTTGGGGGGTTAATAAATTGGAGACAGAGGTGTGGTTTTTTTTTTTTTTCAGATTTATTTAAATAGATCATTTTAAATGCATGGGATCCCTCCATATTTTGATACACCGCTAAAATCCCGCACGTCTGGGGGCTGCAGCCTGTAGCTGTATGCTTTATCTGTGCTGGGTATCATAGTATGTGGCGACCCTCCCTTTCCCCCAAAATAAAATTATTTTATTATTCTACTCCACTTCTTGACCCAGACAAGTAAATTCTCCTGGTTTAAGCCCCATAATACTCTGACAATAATATTCCCAGAGATCAGCTGTGGGTACGATGCGTCCAGGCTGTTCCCATTCAGTTTCAGCACTTTCCAATCTACTGCAGCATTTTTACAGTCTCCCAGATCGACTTACAAGATCCTCCAGAAGAATATTTGCGTCTCCCATTGACTTGCATTAGGTTCGTTATTCGGTTCGAATAGAAATAATTTGGCATAAAGAATCCTAACTCAAATATTTCACTATTCAGCCATCTATACTTTCCACTTAAGGTAATCTGTCAGTAAGATATCCTCAGTCACATCCATGTGCAAATGAGGCGTGAACTGCTCTGGGCCTGAGGAAAGCTCTTGAGCCTTTGCCTCCCTGGTTGTTTCCCCATCACCTGGCGGACTGCTGGCTGGGTGCTCCTAACCTGAGGAAAGCTCTTGAGCTTCTGACTCCCCGGTGGTTTCCCCATCACCTGGCGGACTGCTGGCTGGGTGCTCCTAACCTGAGGAAAGCTCTTGAGCTTCTGACTCCCCGGTGGTTTCCCCATCACCTGGCGGACTGCTGGCTGGGTGCTCAGAGCCTGATCAAAGCTCTTGAGCCTTTGCCTCCCTGGTGGTTTCCCCATCACCTGGAGGACTGCTGGCTGGGTGCTCAGAGCCTGAGGAAAGCTCTTGAGCTTCTGACTCCCCGGTTGTTTCCCCATCACCTGGCGGACTGCTGGCTGGGTGCTCCTAACCTGAGGAAAGCTCTTGAGCTTCTGACTCCCCGGTGGTTTCCCCATCACCTGGCGGACTGCTGGCTGGGTGCTCAGAGCCTGATCAAAGCTCTTGAGCCTTTGCCTCCCTGGTGGTTTCCCCATCACCTGGAGGACTGCTGGCTGGGTGCTCAGAGCCTGAGGAAAGCTCTTGAGCTTCTGACTCCCCGGTTGTTTCCCCATCCCCTGGCGGACTGCTGGCTGGGTGCTCAGAGCCTGATCAAAGCTCTTAAGCCTTTGCCTCCCTGGTTGTTTCCCCATCACCTGGCGGACTGCTGGCTGGGTGCTCCTAACCTGAGGAAAGCTCTTGAGCTTCTGACTCCCCGGTGGTTTCCCCATCCCCTGGAGGACTGCTGGCTGGGTGCTCAGAGCCTGATCAAAGCTCTTGAGCCTTTGCCTCCCCGGTGGTTTCCCCATCACCTGGCGGACTGCTGGCTGGGTGCTCCTAACCTGAGGAAAGCTCTTGAGCCTTTGCCTCCCTGGTGGTTTCCCCATCACCTGGAGGACTGCTGGGTTGCTGCTCTTAACCTGAGGAAAGCTCTTGAGCCTTTGCCTCCCCGGTGGTTTCCCCATCCCCTGGAGGACTGCTGGCTTGCTGCTCTTAACCTGAGGAAAGCTCTTGAGCCTTTGCCTCCCCGGTGGTTTCCCCATCCCCTGGAGGACTGCTGGCTGGGTGCTCTTAACCTGAGGAAAGCTCTTGAGCCTTTGCCTCTGGTTGTTTCCCCCATCACCTGGCGGATTGCTGGCTTGCTGATCTTAATCTGAGGAAAGCTCTTGAGCCTTTGCCTCCCTGGTTGTTTCCCCATCACCTGGAGGACTGCTGGCTTGCTGCTCTGGGCCTGAGGAAAGCTCTTGAGCCTTTGCCTCCCTGGTTGTTTCCCCATCCCCTGGAGGACTGCTGGCTGGGTGCTCAGAGCCTGATCAAAGCTCTTAAGCCTTTGCCTCCCTGGTGGTTTCCCCATCACCTGGAGGACTGCTGGCTTGCTGCTCTTAACCTGAGGAAAGCTCTTGAGCCTTTGCCTCCCTGGTGGTTTCCCCATCCCCTGGAGGACTGGTGGCTGGGTGCTCCTAACCTGAGGAAAGCTCTTGAGCCTTTGCCTCCCTGGTGGTTTCCTCATCCCCTGGAGGACTGCTGGCTGGGTGCTCCTAACCTGAGGAAAGCTCTTGAGCCTTTGCCTCCCTGGTGGTTTCCCCATCCCCTGGAGGACTGCTGGCTCGGTGCTCCTAACCTGAGGAAAGCTCTTGAGCCTTTGCCTCCCTGGTTGTTTCCCCATCACCTGGAGGACTGCTGGCTGGGTGCTCCTAACCTGAGGAAAGCTCTTGAGCCTTTGCCTCCCTGGTTGTTTCCCCATCCCCTGGAGGACTGCTGGCTGGGTGCTCAGAGCCTGATCAAAGCTCTTGAGCCTTTGCCTCCTGGTCGTTTCCACGTCGCCTGGTGGATCTGGACAGCACATAGCGAGCCATCACTTAGGCTTGGTCACTGGCCACATTTCACCCTGAAGACTGAGCCCCCGACCCCAGATCTGATGTCTCTGTGGTGGTGATGCTGGTGCCTCTACCCATCCTCATGATTTTTGCTCTGAGTCTTTGTCCTACCAGTAACGTGGACACCCCCGATGCTTATATTTTCATAGTTTAATAGTGTTGAAGGTAGAGTTGAGTCCATCGAGTATAACCCATAACCTAACATTGATCCAGATGAGGCAAAAACCCCATGTGGCAGACCGTAAGCGCTACATTAGGAAAACTATTCCTTCCCGACTCCACGTCCGGCAATCAGCCGAGTTCCCTGGGTCATCGTCCATCACAGAAGTTACTGCACATAACCAGTAATATTATATTTTTCCAGAATGGCGTCCAGGCCTCTTACATTTTAATAGGGAATCAACCATTACAACATTATGTAATAATTAGACGGACACCGTCGGAACAGACGTCGGCTGGAGCCCAAAGCGTCTGCCTGCCTTGCATAGTGGTGTCTCCCGAGTCACTTGTTGGGTATTTCCGCCAGAAGTGATCAGGTTAGAGGGCAGATAAATGTGTAGTGAGGGCTCATTCAGACGTCTGCCATTTTACTTGTACGCATAAAACATTGCGAGGTTTATGGTTTTTGATCAGATTTTCATCAATTTGGCTAGTGTATAAGAATAGCCACTGGTGTAGTACCACAATCAATTAATACAGAATAGCAAGCCGGGGTACACAAAAAAAGGAAGCAAGAGCTCCGCGCAGTGTCTTGGAAGGCCGCTGCTGCCGTCCGCATGTGTTGTCCAGTCCTTGTGAATGAGGACCGACGCCTAAACTCCCCTGATTACTAGCGTATGAAACGCGTCGGGAGAACAGGGACACCAGGACCTCAATATTTGATTAAGGGGACCATATGATCCGTTCGATTAAGGACCATTGGGACGCCCAGGATACTTTGAGGATCCTTTTTTTGAAGGTGGATGGATCACATTCGTCTGGGTGAGACCATTCCTTTTTCTTAAGTCGGTGTTTTCTGGAGCCTGTGGTACTGCAGTAGTCCAGTTCGCTGCAGGCAGCTGCCCATGCTTATAGATGGCTTAGGTCCGCATACCATGGTCTTGGTATTCCTGGCCATATGACACCCCCTTTTCTCAGGCTGAAGGGGATTTGATGTAACGCTGGCTTTTTAGGATAACATTTTATTGAGAAGTGAGGATCTCTTGCTTCCTTTTAAGGAAATTTAATAAAAGTTAAATTTTATTTTTTGTGTACCCCGGCTTGCTATTCTGTATCAATTTGGCGAGTGTGCCAGTTATTATCACCAGAGTTTCAGCAACTTTTATCAGATGAAAAAAATTCTCCACTTATTTCTTTTACCCATGAAAGCACCACAGACAGAGGGATGCGCCCATCAACGACAGGAACCTACAGGATAAAAGGCCGGTTCCTCTCCCCGGGCCGTCCCCAGGAAGTGGGGCTGTGCGCGGGCCGTCCCCGGGGGGTGGGGCTGTGCGCGGGCCGTCCCCGGGGGGGGTGGGGCTGTGCGCGGGCCGTCCCCTTGGGGGGTGGGGCTGTGCGCGGGCCGTCCCCTTGGGGGGTGGGGCTGTGCGCGGGCCGTCCCCTTGGGGGGTGGGGCTGTGCGCGGGCCGTCCCCTTGGGGGGTGGGGCTGTGCGCGGGCCGTCCCCTTGGGGGGTGGGGCTGTGCGCGGGCCGTCCCCGGGGGGGTGGGGCTGTGCGCGGGCCGTCCCCTTGGGGGGTGGGGGGCTGTGCGCGGGCCGTCCCCGGGGGGGGGGGGGGGGCTGTACGACCGGGTGGTGGAGGGAAGGGCAGCGACCCTGGCTTGACCTCAGAATCCAGGATAGACTGCTCCCTATGCTAAATATTTCATTTAGAGCAGAATCTTCACAGATGGAACCTGCTCAGTGCTTTTGACACACTGAGCGCTAGCAGACTGCGTTCCCTGGAATGCAAAGATGGCTCCCACTTACTGTGTTGTCACTGCTCCCTCTTCTAAGCACTGGCTGTGTCCGCTGAAATTCCAAAATGGCACCTGCTCCCTTTTGCTGGCTCGGCCCCTCTGCTAAGCGATGCAGCCAGTACATAATAGAGGAGGTGTCGCCAGCACAGGGGGCAGGTGCCATCTTGGATTTTGAGTTTTAGCAAATATATTCACATGGCTCTTTAAAAGGAACTCCCAGGTAGTGGAAACAGGAAAACGAGCGCTCCCTAGGGGGAAAGTGCGGAGCGGATCCTTCTATTTCTTGTCTTCTCGGCCAGTAGCGTAACTAGATCCTGAGGGCACCTGGTGCAAATTGTGTACCTGTGCCCCTCCCCTCCGTATATTGCTCAGATGTATTACCCATTGTAGCATTCTAAACCCTACAAAGACAAATGAGCTTCCCCCCTCTTTCCCCTTCTTGGTATATATGTCCCCATCCTGATTATATATCATCAGGATGGGAACATACACATCAGGCAGGGACATATATGTCTAGGCTATATGGCTAGGCCACTCCATGACCTTACTGTGCTGTTTTTGAGCCACTCCTTTGTTGCCTTAGCTGTATGTTTTGGGTCATTCTCGTGCTGGAAGACCCAGCCACGACACATTTTTAATGTCCTGGCGGAGGGAAGGAGGTTGTCACTCAGGATTTTACAGTACATGGCTCCATCCATTGTCCCATCGATGCGGTGAAGTAGTCCTGTGCCCTTAGCAGAGAAACACCCCAAAACCATAATGTTTCCCCCTCCATGCTTGACAGTGGGGATGGTGTTCTTTGGGTCATAGGCAGCATTTCTCTTCCTCAAAACATGACAACCAATCATTCTCAGAATCATCGAGGTGTTCATTGACCTTCTTCAGATGGGCCGGCTGCACGTGGGCCTTCTTGAGCAGTCAGACTTTGCGGGCACTGCAGGATTTTAAGCCATTATGGTGTAATGTGTTACCAATGGTTTTCTTGGTGACACTGGTCCCAGCTGCCTTGAGATCAGTAGCAAGTTCCCTCCGTGTAGTTTTCACCTTCCTCATGATCCTGGAGACCCCACAAGGTGAATTTCTGCATTGAGCCCCAGATCGATGTCGAGTGACTCATTTTGTATTTATTCCATTTTTTTTTTCTATTTTACATAGTTACATAGGTTGAAAAAAGCCCTAGGTCCATCTAGTTCCTCTTCCTCCAGCAGTTCTACATTTTGTCCCTAAGTCATATATAACCAACAATGTTGTGCACTGAGGAATCATCCAGCCCTTTTTTAAAAGCTGTTATAGTATCTGCCATTACTACCTCTTGTGGTCGGCATTCCACAGTCTGACCGCTCTAACTGTAAAGAACCCTTTCCTATTTAGCTGTCGGAATCGCTTTTCTTCCACTCGCAGTGAGTGCCCCCTGGTCCTTAGTATTGTCTTCCCCCCGCAGTGACTGCCCCCTGGTCCTTAGTATTGTCTTCCCCCGCAGTGAGTGCCCCCTGGTCCTTAGTATTGTCTTCCCCCGCAGTGACTGCCCCGATCCTTAGTATTGTCTTCCCCCCGCAGTGACTGCCCCTGGTCCTTAGTACTGTCTTCCCCCGCAGTGAGCGCCCCTGGTCCTTAGTATTGTCTTCCCCCCCCGCAGTGAGTGCCCCTGGTCCTTAGTATTGTCTTCCCCCGCAGTGAGTGCCCCTGGTCCTTAGTATTGTCTTCCCCCGCAGTGACTGCCCCTGGTCCTTAGTATTGTCTTCCCCCGCAGTGACTGCCCCTGGTCCTTAGTATTGTCTTCCCCCGCAGTGACTGCCCCTGGTCCTTAGTATTGTCTTCCCCCCGCAGTGACTGCCCCTGGTCCTTAGTATTGTCTTCCCCCGCAGTGACTGCCCCTGGTCCTTAGTATTGTCTTTCCCCGCAGTGACTGCCCCTGGTCCTTAATATTGTCTTCCCCCCGCAGTGACTGCCCCTGGTCCTTAGTATTGTCTTCCCCCCGCAGTGACTGCCCCTGGTCCTTAGTATTGTCTTCCCCCCGCAGTGACTGCCCCTGGTCCTTAGTATTGTCTTCCCCCGCAGTGACTGCCCCTGGTCCTTAGTATTGTCTTCCCCCGCAGTGACTGCCCCTGGTCCTTAGTATTGTCTTCCCCCGCAGTGTCTGCCCTGGTCCTTAGTATTGTCTTCCCCCCGCAGTGACTGCCCCTGGTCCTTAGTATTGTCTTCCCCCGCAGTGACTGCCCCTGGTCCTTAGTATTGTCTTCCCCCCGCAGTGACTGCCCCCTGGTCCTTAGTATTGTCTTCCCCCCGCAGTGACTGCCCCTGGTCCTTAGTATTGTCTTCCCCCCGCAGTGACTGCCCCTGGTCCTTAGTATTGTCTTCCCTCGCAGTGACTGCCCTGGTCCTTAGTATTGTCTTCCCCCGCAGTGACTGCCCCTGGTCCTTAGTATTGTCTTCCCCCGCAGTGAGTGCCCCTGGTCCTTAGTATTGTCTTCCCCCGCAGTGAGTGCCCCTGGTCCTTAGTATTGTCTTCCCCCGCAGTGAGTGCCCCTGGTCCTTAGTATTGTCTTCCCCCGCAGTGACTGCCCCTGGTCCTTAGTATTGTCTTCCCCCGCAGTGACTGCCCCTGGTCCTTAGTATTGTCTTCCCTCGCAGTGACTGCCCCTGGTCCTTAGTATTGTCTTCCCCCGCAGTGACTGCCCCTGGTCCTTAGTATTGTCTTCCCCCGCAGTGATTGCCCCTGGTCCTTAGTATTGTCTTCCTCCGCAGTGAGTGCCCCTGGTCCTTAGTATTGTCTTCCCCCGCAGTGACTGCCCCTGGTCCTTAGTATTGTCTTCCCCCGCAGTGACTGCCCCTGGTCCTTAGTATTGTCTTCCCCCGCAGTGACTGCCCCTGGTCCTTAGTATTGTCTTCCCCCGCAGTGACTGCCCCTGGTCCTTAGTATTGTCTTCCCCCGCAGTGACTGCCCCTGGTCCTTAGTATTGTCTTCCCCCGCAGTGACTGCCCCTGGTCCTTAGTATTGTCTTCCCCCGCAGTGACTGCCCCTGGTCCTTAGTATTGTCTTCCCCCGCAGTGACTGCCCCCTGGTCCTTAGTATTGTCTTCCCCCGCAGTGACTGCCCCTGGTCCTTAGTATTGTCTTCCCCCGCAGTGACTGCCCCTGGTCCTTAGTATTGTCTTCCCCCGCAGTGACTGCCCCTGGTCCTTAGTATTGTCTTCCCCTGCAGTGAGTGCCCCTGGTCCTTAGTATTGTCTTCCCCCGCAGTGACTGCCCCTGGTCCTTAGTATTGTCTTCCCCCGCAGTGACTGCCCCTGGTCCTTAGTATTGTCTTCCCCCGCAGTGACTGCCCCTGGTCCTTAGTATTGTCTTCCCCCGCAGTGACTGCCCCTGGTCCTTAGTATTGTCTTCCCCCGCAGTGACTGCCCCTGGTCCTTAGTATTGTCTTCCCCCCGCAGTGACTGCCCCTGGTCCTTAGTATTGTCTTCCCCCGCAGTGACTGCCCCTGGTCCTTAGTATTGTCTCCCCCCGCAGTGACTGCCCCTGGTCCTTAGTATTGTCTCCCCCCGCAGTGACTGCCCCTGGTCCTTAGTATTGTCTTCCCCCCGCAGTGACTGCCCCCGGTCCTTAGTATTGTCTTCCCCCGCAGTGACTGCCCCTGGTCCTTAATATTGTCTTCCCCCGCAGTGACTGCCCCTGGTCCTTAGTATTGTCTTCCCCCGCAGTGACTGCCCCTGGTCCTTAGTATTGTCTTCCCCCGCAGTGACTGCCCCTGGTCCTTAGTATTGTCTTCCCCCGCAGTAACTGCCCCTGGTCCTTAGTATTGTCTTCCCCCGCAGTGACTGCCCCTGGTCCTTAGTATTGTCTTCCCCCCGCAGTGACTGCCCCTGGTCCTTAGTATTGTCTTCCCCCGCAGTGACTGCCCCTGGTCCTTAGTATTGTCTTCCCCCCGCAGTGACTGCCCCTGGTCCTTAGTATTGTCTTCCCCCGCAGTGACTGCCCCTGGTCCTTAGTATTGTCTTCCCCCCGCAGTGACTGCCCCTGGTCCTTAGTATTGTCTTCCCCCGCAGTGACTGCCCCTGGTCCTTAGTATTGTCTTCCCCCGCAGTGACTGCCCCTGGTCCTTAGTATTGTCTTCCCCCCGCAGTGACTGCCCCTGGTCCTTAGTATTGTCTTCCCCCGCAGTGACTGCCCCTGGTCCTTAGTATTGTCTGTGGAAGGAATAAGTCCTGCGCTGTCCTTTATATGGACCACACATGTTTTTTTACATATAATGAGATCTCCTCTGAGACGTCTTTTTTCTAAGCTAAACAAATCTAACTTTTTCAACCTCTCATCATACGGGCGGCCTCCATTCCTCATCATACGGGCGGCCTCCATTACCCATCATACGGGCGGCCTCCATTACCCATCATACGGGCGGCCTCCATTACCCATCATACGGGCGGCCTCCATTACCCATCATACGGGCGGCCTCCATTACCCATCATACGGGCGGCCTCCATTACCCATCATACGGGCGGCCTCCATTTCTCCTCATACGGGCGGCCTCCATTTCTCCTCATACGGGCGGCCTCCATTTCTCCTCATACGGGCGGCCTCCATTTCTCCTCATACGGGCGGCCTCCATTTCTCCTCATACGGGCGGCCTCCATTTCTCCTCATACGGGCGGCCTCCATTTCTCCTCATACGGGCGGCCTCCATTTCTCCTCATACGGGCGGCCTCCATTTCTCCTCATACGGGCGGCCTCCATTTCTCCTCATACGGGCGGCCTCCATTTCTCCTCATACGGGCGGCCTCCATTTCTCCTCATACGGGCGGCCTCCATTTCTCCTCATACGGGCGGCCTCCATTACTCCTCATACGGGCGGCCTCCATTTCTCCTCATACGGGCGGCCTCCATTACTCCTCATACGGGCGGCCTCCATTACTCCTCATACGGGCGGCCTCCATTACTCCTCATACGGGCGGCCTCCATTCCTTGTAGTAGTCTAGTTGCCGCCTTTGAACTGACTCTAACTTCTGAATGTTCTTTTTAAAATGTGGAGCCCAAAACTGGATCCCATATTCCAGATGTGGCCTTACAAGTGATTTATAGAGGGGTAACACTACGTTGGGATCGCGGGATCTAATCTCTCTTTTTATACACCCTAGAATCTTGTTTGCTTTAGCAGCTGCTGCCTGACATTGAGTGCTGCTGCTCAGCTTATTTGTAATGAGAATACCCAAGTCCTTCTCCTGTTCTGTAGTCCGGAGGTCACTTCCATGTAATGTATACGCAGCTATAGGATTACTCCGTCCTCGGTGCATTACTTTACATTTATCAACATTAAATCTCATTTGCCAAGTATCTGCCCATTCTGACATCTTATCCAGATCTTTTTGTAATATTATACTATCAAGGTCAGTTTTTAATATCCTACATAGTTTGGTGTCATCAGCAAAGACTGACACTGTACTATCAATCCCATCCACAAGGTCATTAATAAAGAGATTAAAAAGAATTGCACCAGCAGTTTCTCCTTCTCACCCAGCGTCTTACTTAGGGTTTTGTAGCCCATTCCAGCCTTGTGCAGGTCTATGATCTTCTCCATACTAGCCTTGTGTAGGTCTATGATCTTCCCCATTCCAGCCATGTGCAGGTCTATGGTCTTCTCCATTCCAGCCTTGGCAGGTCTATGGTCTTCTCCATTGCAGCCTTGTGCAGGGCTATGGTCTTCTCCATTCCAGCCTTGTGCAGGTCTATGATCTTCTCCATACTAGCCTTGTGCAGGTCTATGCTCTTCTCCATTCCAGCCTTGTGCAAGTCTATGCTCTTCTCCATTCCAGCCTTGTGCAGGTCTATGGTCTTCTCCATTCCAGCCTTGTGTAGGTCTATGATCTTCCCCATTCCAGCCATGTGCAGGTCTATGGTCTTCTCCATTCCAGCCTTGGCAGGTCTATGGTCTTCTCCATTCCAGCCTTGTGCAGGTCTATGGTCTTCTCCATTCCAGCCTTGTGCAGGGCTATGGTCTTCTCCATTCCAGCCTTGTGCAGGGCTATGGTCTTCTCCATTCCAGCCTTGTGCAGGGCTATGGTCTTCTCCATTCCAGCCTTGTGCAGGTCTATGATCTTCTCCATACTAGCCTTGTGCAGGTCTATGGTCTTCTCCATTCCAGCCTTGTGCAGGTCTATGGTCTTCTCCATTCCAGCCTTGTGCAGGGCTATGGTCTTCTCCATTCCAGCCTTGTGCAGGTCTATGATCTTCTCCATACTAGCCTTGTGCAGGTCTATGATCTTCTCCATACTAGCCTTGTGCAGGTCTATGCTCTTCTCCATTCCAGCCTTGTGCAGGTCTATGCTCTTCTCCATTCCAGCCTTGTGTAGGTCTATGATCTTCCCCATTCCAGCCATGTGCAGGTCTATGGTCTTCTCCATTCCAGCCTTGGCAGGTCTATGGTCTTCTCCATTCCAGCCTTGTGCAGGTCTATGGTCTTCTCCATTCCAGCCTTGTGCAGGGCTATGGTCTTCTCCATTCCAGCCTTGTGCAGGGCTATGGTCTTCTCCATTCCAGCCTTGTGCAGGGCTATGGTCTTCTCCATTGCAGCCTTGTGCAGGTCTATGGTCTTCTCCATTCCAGCCTTGTGCAGGGCTATGGTCTTCTCCATTGCAGCCTTGTGCAGGGCTATGGTCTTCTCCATTGCAGCCTTGTGCAGGTCTGTGGTCTTCTCCATTGCAGCCTTGTGCAGGGCTATGGTCTTCTCCATTGCAGCCTTGTGCAGGGCTATGGTCTTCTCCATTGCAGCCTTGTGCAGGGCTATGGTCTTCTCCATTGCAGCCTTGTGCAGGGCTATGGTCTTCTCCATTGCAGCCTTGTGCGGGTCTATGGTCTTCTCCATTGCAGCCTTGTGCAGGGCTATGGTCTTCTCCATTGCAGCCTTGTGCAGGGCTATGGTCTTCTCCATTGCAGCCTTGTGCAGGGCTATGGTCTTCTCCATTGCAGCCTTGTGTAGGGCTATGGTCTTCTCCATTGCAGCCTTGTGCAGGTCTATGGCCTTCTCCATTGCAGCCTTGTGCAGGGCTATGGTCTTGTGCAGGGCTATGGTCTTCTCCATTGCAGCCTTGTGCAGGGCTATGGTCTTCTCCATTCCAGCCTTGTGCAGGGCTATGGTCTTCTCCATTGCAGCCTTGTGCAGGTCTATGGCCTTCTCCATTGCAGCCTTGTGCAGGGCTATGGTCTTGTGCAGGGCTATGGTCTTCTCCATTGCAGCCTTGTGCAGGGCTATGGTCTTCTCCATTGCAGCCTTGTGTAGGGCTATGGCCTTCTCCATTGCAGCCTTGTGCAGGGCTATGGTCTTGTGCAGGGCTATGGTCTTCTCCATTGCAGCCTTGTGCAGGTCTATGGTCTTCTCCATTGCAGCCTTGTGCAGGTCTATGGTCTTCTCCATTGCAGCCTTGTGCAGGGCTATGGTCTTCTCCATTGCAGCCTTGTGTAGGGCTATGGTCTTCTCCATTCCAGCCTTGTGCAGGGCTATGGTCTTGCCCCTAACTCTCTGGTCGCCCATGTTGTAGAGGTTAGAGTCTGACTGATTAATGGAGTCTGTGGACAGGAGTCTTTATACTGGGGACAATGTAAGAGCCGTCTGTAATGCAGGGAACGAGGGGATTAGGAGCGTCTTTGTCTGTAGGAGCCAGAACTCTTAATGGTTGGTAGGGGATCAAATACTTATTTCTCTACAAAATGCAAATACATTTTATATAATTCATACAATGCGATTTTCTGGATTTTATTTTGGATATTCTCTCACTGTTAAAATTAACCGACCCTTAAAATTATAGACTGTTTGTTTATATCTTTGTCAGTGGGCAAACGTACAAAATCAGCAAGGGATCAAATACCTATTTCCCCCACTGTAGTAGTAGTATTCCAAGAGCTATTGATTAAAATGAACTTTGTTCATGGGAAGACACTTTTACCTCTCTTGGCCCTGGAGTTCTCTAGAGGAGCTGCTGGATCCTCTTCATCCTCCATGACATCCTGGAGGATGTTAGAGACCTTGCGCTCCTCCACCTTCCGTGTGAGGAGGCCTCACAGATGCTCCATAGGGTTTAGGTCTATAGACGCTCTGCCGGTACAGCACCTTTACCCTCTGTTTCTGTAGCTGGCAGTGGTGGCCTTGGAGGTGTTTGGGGTTCTTATGTTGGAATATGGAGGGAGAGGATCCTGCTCTGCTTCAGTGTCACAGGACATGTAGTCATTCATGGTTCCCTCAATGATCTGTAGTCTCCAAAGCCGGCAGCACTCATGCAGCCCCAAATGATGACTCACCACCACCATGTCTGACTGTAGGCAGGACACACTTGTCTTTGTTCTCCCAACCTGGAGCCACCGCACACGCTAACACCATCTGAACCAAGTAGTTCATCTTGGTCTCATCAGACACAGGTTGGTTCCAGTAATCAATGTCCTTAGTCTGCTTGTCTTCAGCAATCTGTTTGCAGCTTTCTTGTGCATCATCTTAAGAAGAGGCTTCCTTCTGAGAAGACAGCCATGCAGAGCAAAGTGATGCAGTGTGTGGCGTATGGTCTGAGCACTGACAGGTTGACCCCATTGAAAGCCAGCTCGATTATGGGGTTCCACCTCACCATGACTGAATTACATTTTGTGAGGTCAGTTAATGGGGAAACAATACTGGCAAAGTCACCTAAAAAGCTTCTGAAGTAGCCAGTTAACCCCAGGAATAATGCCTTTGCATCTTGTTTATGGGCCAGGGCTGGTTCTTCATTGCCTTAATCTTTATTTGGGGCTTTATAACACCCTATCCAATTCTGCTCCATCCTGTCCTATGACGCACATTTTGTAGGGTTTGTTACCAAATATTTTTCTCTCTATAGTGCTCAGTACAGCTTGACCCCTCAGAAAGTGACTGTGCCACCATCCAGACAAAATAATCACTGATCTCAGGGAGACCAGTCAGAGAAAACATTGCCGGCAGCCAGCGAAGGCGCTCAATACAGTGAAATCCTAGGTGCATTGCCCCCTGGGAAGTATGCAAATCAAAAACGTCCGTGGAGCCTCTTGTTAGGAGTCTCGACATGGAAAAATAGTCAGATATCCCTCCGGGAAGGACCTAGCCAGGGAGTGGCTTTGATTTGCATACTTCCCAAGGGGCAATGCACCTAGGATTTCACTGTGTTGAGCGCCTTTGCTGGCTGCCGGCAGTGTTTTCTCTGGCT
Source organism: Anomaloglossus baeobatrachus (assembly GCF_048569485.1). Lineage (NCBI taxonomy): Eukaryota > Metazoa > Chordata > Amphibia > Anura > Aromobatidae > Anomaloglossus > Anomaloglossus baeobatrachus. Next base: position 1,515,672 of record NC_134357.1, read on the forward strand.
GGTCTCCCCGAGATCAGTGATTGTTTTGTCTTCCTGGTCTACTAGGCAATGCTCCCACCTGGCAAGAATCCTACTCCACACTGATGAGGGGCAATACCCTGAAACAGCTGTCTGTGGATGGATACCTGGCCTCAGTTTTTCCCTTGTCATATCTTTAAACTCGTCAAGAGCTGGATATTGACTAAAAGGGCCACTTCATATGGTGGTTATGGTGGTCTCCTAAAAAAAAGCCACTCCTTGGCTAGGTCCTTCCCGGAGGAATATCTGGCTATTTTTTCTGTGTTGAGACTCCTAACAGAGGCTCTACGGACCTTTTTGATTTGTATGATGCTACAATCCAGATAGATCGTGTCAATTGGCCTCTGAAATGTCCCATGCAGACCAAGTGGAAGACGCCCCTATAGGGCCCCTATACAGCTGGACTGTGTTGTCTTCAGCCCGATCTGTTAGTGGCATTGGCAATTCGCATGTGTAAGGTCTAATGCGGCGAAGTTCCCGGAATTGCCCTGTCCGTCAGTCAGCTCCTCCACTCCAGGCATTGGATATTAAACTCTGAGCCACTGATCAGCCTCCAAGTCATGTAAGACGCGTAGGCTGCCATCATAATCTGGGATTAGGATCAAGGGACTGGACCACCAGCGACAGGTCCTAAATAATTCTTAAATGTAACCTCTTCTACTTCCTGGCCGTCGTTTTCTGCCTGGTTTCGGGTACCCTGTATGGCTTTCGGTTTACTCTTGAGCCTGGTTTTGAGGTAGTCATATCTCATTTGTACGACCAGGAGCTCAGAATACACGTCCTTATTTTTCTGTACAGACTTTTACTTCTTGTATCTGATACTATGCCTGACTCTGTGGGACACTAGGAATAATATCCCCTTCATGAGTATTCTTCAATGCTACCATCACCACCCGATGTTTTGTCTTCTCATAGACTAGATGACTCCTTGTCCATGAAGGAGCTCGGTCCATCACCTTTCAGCAGTGACATCTTGGAATCCGATTGTTCAGCTGGAGGCTCCAAGTGTGAACTGGACTCTGTCAGGTGGAACCCCCAAGAAGTGAAGAACGTCTGCTTAGTTTGGGATATTGTCTGGCATTTTGCTTACTTAAGTCAAAGTATATATTTTCTGAGGCACCTCCTGGGCATTTTCTGCCCCAGCAGCCATCTATGAAATTGTGAGCAAATGCGTTGTCTTTTGTTGATTGGCATTGCTCTTTTGCTGAGTTGCCGTTATGATCGCTGCTTAGCTGTCAAGCACAGCAGAAGCAGCAGCGATCATAACGATACGCGTCGCTGTGCTACATGTGCAGGGAGCCGCGCACACTGCTTAGCGCTGGCTCCCTGCACTCCTAGCTACAGTATACATCGGGTTAATTACCCGATGTGTACTGCAGCTACATGTTCAGAGAGCAGGGAGCCGCGCACACCACTTAGCGCTGGCTCCTTGCTCTCCTAGGTACAGTACACATCGGGTTAATTACCCGATGTGTACTGCAGCTACATGTCACACTGCAGAGAGCAGGGAGCCGCGCACACTTCTTAGCGCTGGCTCCCTGCACTCCTAGCTACAGTACACATAGGGTTAATTACCCGATGCATACTGCAGCCACATGTGCACAGAGCAGGAGCCGGCGCTGGCAGCGAGAGCGGCGGACGCTGGTAACGAAGGTAAATATCGGGTAACCAGGGAAAGGTCTTCCCTTGGTTACCCGATGTTTACCCTGGTTACAGCTTACCGCAGCTGCCAGACGCCGGCTCCTGCTCCCTTCATTTCGTCGCTCTCTCGCTGTAAGGCTATGTGCGCACGTTGCGTACAAGCCCTGCAGAAATTTCTGCAGCGATCTGAAGAGCACATGTGCGCTTTAGATCGCTGCAGAAATGTCCGTAGTGAGCGCCGATTCCATGCGCTCTGCCTGCAGCTCCTGCCATAGACAGAGCAGGAGCTGCCGGCAAAGCGCAGGAAAGAAGTGACATGTCACTTCTTTTTGCGCAGCGCTTCGGCAGTAGCCGAAGCGCTGCGCTCTTAAACGCCACGTGCGCACGGCCCCTGCACAATCTCCATAGACTGTGCAGGGGACGCAGGACGCATGCAGTTACGCTGCGCTACAAAGCGCAGCGTAACTGCATGTTTTTACGCGACGTGCGCACATAGCCTCACACACAGCGATGTGTGCGTCACAGCGGGAGAGCGACGACCAAAAAATGAAGCTGGACATTCAGCAACGACCGGCGACCTCACAGCAGGGGCCAGCTCGTTGCTGGATGTCACACACAGCGACGTCGCTGCAACGTCACAGAAAATAGTGACGTAGCAGCGACGTCGTTGTTGTGTGTGACACCACCCTTACAGATGCACATTTAGCCTGGGTCAGCTGTTTTATGACGTCCTCAATGTCTGCGCTGCTTTGTTTTGCAGAGGCGGCTGACTTAATCTATGATATTTGTGCTACTACAATATGAGCGGTTAGGGGACTAGCTCATGCGATTGCCATCTACTGGGTCAGACGGGCATGTCAGGCACTTTATGGCACAGTTCACAGCGGGACGTATGATGCCACAGGCCGCAACCAGTTTTATTGGTTCGTATAGAAGGAAAACAAATGATACAAAATAAAGTCCTGGCCCTTAGTATACACAAATCCCGACTCACCAGGGCTCGGCTTGGTGAACAAGATCCTAAGTAATGGCTTTTCTCACAAGTTTCCCAGGAGCACAGCCATCAGCTTGTGGACTCGCTGCGCTTTTATACCATACCTGAGCATTGCAGGTGATTATCCACAGTATCCTTAACTTGGCTCAGTGGCGCAAGAAAATATACATTTCCTGCTACCAAAGTGCCTGATGGCCCATCTACGCACTGAGACATTACCCTAAGGGAAATGTACTCCCTCAGAAGCGGCCAGTGAGGAGGTAGTGATATGCAGGCAGATCTAGGAAGGAGTGGGCAAGAGCAGGAGGTGAGGATAAAGGCAGAAGGAGATGACACAAGAATGAGGAGCAGGTGAGAATGAAGGTAGGAGCTGCAGGAGAAGGTGACGTTAGGACGAGGGCAGGAGGCAGAGGGACGTGAGGACGAGGGCCGGAGGTGGTGGTGACGTGAGGACGAGGGCAGGAGCTGCAGGAGGCAGAGGTGACGTGAGGACGAGGGCAGGAGCTGCCGATGGTGGTGGTGACGTGAGGACGAGGGCAGGAGCTGCCGGAGGCAGAGGTGACGTGAGGACGAGGGCAGGAGCTGCCGGAGGCAGAGGTGACGTGAGGACGAGGGCAGGAGCTGCCGGAGGCAGAGGTGACGTGAGGACGAGGGCAGGAGCTGCCGGAGGCAGAGGTGACGTTAGGACGATGGCAGGAGCTGCAGGAGAAGGTGACGTTAGTACGATGGCAGGAGGCAGAGGGACGTGAGGACGAGGGCAGGAGCTGCCGGAGGTGGTGGTGACGTTAGGACGAGGGCAGGAGCTGCAGGAGGCAGAGGTGACGTTAGGACGAGGGCAGGAGCTACAGGAGGCAGAGGTGACGTGAGGACGAGGGCAGGAGCTGCCGGAGGTGGTGGTGACGTTAGGACGAGGGCAGGAGCTGCAGGAGGCAGAGGTGACGTGAGGACGAGGGCAGGAGCTGCCGGAGGTGGTGGTGACGTTAGGACGAGGGCAGGAGCTGCAGGAGGCAGAGGTAACGTGAGGACGAGGGCAGGAGCTGCAGGAGGCAGAGGTGACGTGAGGACGAGGGCAGGAGCTGCAGGAGAAGGTGGTTAAGACAAAGGCAGGGCTTATGTGAGGGCGGGGGGGTAGGCAGTGCACATTACTGCTGTGAGAGCAGGGATTTTCAGAGCTGTGATGGAGGGGCAGCAGGAGAAGCTGATGATGGGGGAACGTTTGCAGCAGTTTGAGCATCGCCGCTCCCACAAGGATACATTTACTAGCACTGGTTTAGGCAGAATCTATATCGTTGTTCATTAAGAATCGGATAAGGCTCTCACTTGTGGGGTTTAGTCGTTCGGCAGAGCGCTCTTGTGGGGTTTAGTCGTTCGGCAGCGCGCACATTTGTGGAGTTTAGTTGTTCGGCAGAGCGCTCTTGTGGGGTTTAGTCGTTCGGCAGAGCGCTCTTGTGGGGTTTAGTTGTTCAGCAGAGCGCTCTTGTGGGGTTTAGTCGTTCGGCAGCGAGCACATTTGTGGGGTTTAGTCGTTCGGCAGCGCGCACATTTGTGGGGTTTAGTCGTTCGGCAGCGCGCACATTTGTGGAGTTTAGTTGTTCGGCAGAGCGCTCTTGTGGGGTTTAGTCGTTCGGCAGAGCGCTCTTGTGGGGTTTAGTCGTTCGGCAGCGCGCACATTTGTGGGGTTTAGTTGTTCGGCAGAGCGCTCTTGTGGGGTTTAGTTGTTCGGCAGCGAGCGCTCTTGTGGGGTTTAGTCGTTCGGCAGCGAGCACATTTGTGGGGTTTAGTCGTTCGGCAGCGCGCACATTTGTGGGGTTTAGTCGTTCGGCAGCGCGCACATTTGTGGGGTTTAGTCGTTCGGCAGAGCGCTCTTGTGGGGTTTAGTCGTTCGGCAGCGCGCACATTTGTGGGGTTTAGTCGTTCGGCAGAGCGCTCTTGTGGGGTTTAGTCGTTCGGCAGCGCGCACATTTGTGGGGTTTAGTCGTTCGGCAGAGCGCTCTTGTGGGGTTTAGTCGTTCGGCAGAGCGCTCTTGTGGGGTTTAGTCGTTCGGCAGAGCGCTCTTGTGGGGTTTAGTCGTTCGGCAGAGCGCTCTTGTGCTCTTACATGTGCCATGCTTACGTGTGTCTCTCTGTTTTGCAGATGCCTCATGCAGCAGTTCTCAGAGTTACAGATGAGGCGGATTGTCGTGCATCAGCGGTGGTTCCTCTAGACTGAGTGCTGAGGCTTCTGTGGAGCCATGTGGACTGTTAATGAGTGGCGACTCTTTTGGCTGTATATACATAGGAACATATATATATATTTTTGTTTTAAAGAAGACTTGAACTCTTGCTGCTAACATAAGGGTGCGAGTGGCCGCGACCTCCCGACCCAGCGCTCTGCACTCCTAGTTGCTGGCTCATTTCAGCTGCTTTTTCATTTGTATAAAAGTTGTAAAAAGAAAAGAAAAGTGCCCCCAAACCACGGTCTGTTATTGTCCTGGGGGCACAGCCCGCCCTCCCTCCCTCCCTTCCTGGTTCTCATGTGTTTCTTGCTGCATTTGTTCAGGTTCTGTATTTAACACATTGTTCTCCTCTATGTGGACCAAAATTAAATTCTGACTTATTCAGCGTGTGGAGGTGCATCTGTCTGCAAGAAGTTGCATGCGCCACGCTGGGAACGGAAGAGGCCATACCGCTAACAGTGACGACGGAGCAAGCTGTATGTCCTGCACCGCCACACCGAAGGAGAAAGCTGTATGTCCTGCACCGCCACACCGAAGGAGGAAGCTGTATGTCCTGCACCGCCACACCGAAGGAGAAAGCTGTATGTCCTGCACCGCCACACCGAAGGAGAAAGCTGTATGTCCTGCACCGCCACGCCGAAGGAGGAAGCTGTATGTCCTGCACCGCCACACCGAAGGAGAAAGCTGTATGTCCTGCACCGCCACACCGAAGGAGAAAGCTGTATGTCCTGCACCGCCACACCGAAGGAGAAAGCTGTATGTCCTGCACCGCCACGCCGAAGGAGAAAGCTGTATGTCCTGCACCGCCACACCGAAGGAGAAAGCTGTATGTCTTGCACCGCCACACCGAAGGAGAAAGCTGTATGTCCTGCACCGCCACGCCGAAGGAGAAAGCTGTATGTCTTGCACCGCCACGCCGAAGGAGGAAGCTGTATGTCCTGCACCGCCACGCCGAAGGAGGAAGCTGTATGTCCTGCACCGCCACGCCGAAGGAGAAGGCTGTATGTCCTGCACCGCCACGCCGAAGGAGGAAGCTGTATGTCCTGCACCGCCACACCGAAGGAGAAAGCTGTATGTCCTGCACCGCCACACCGAAGGAGGAAGCTGTATGTCCTGCACCGCCACGTCAAAGGAGGAAGCTGTATGTCCTGCACCGCCACGCCAAAGGAGGAAGCTGTATGTCCTGCACCGCCACACCGAAGGAGGAAGCTGTATGTCCTGCACCGCCACACCGAAGGAGAAAGCTGTATGTCCTGCACCGCCACACCGAAGGAGAAAGCTGTATGTCCTGCACCGCCACACCGAAGGAGAAAGCTGTATGTCCTGCACCGCCACACCGAAGGAGAAAGCTGTATGTCCTGCACCGCCACACCGAAGGAGAAAGCTGTATGTCCTGCACCGCCACACCGAAGGAGGAAGCTGTATGTCCTGCACCGCCACGTCAAAGGAGGAAGCTGTATGTCCTGCACCGCCACGCAGAGGACAGAGGAAGCTGTATGTCCTGCACCGCCACGCCGAGGACAGAGGAAGCTGTATGTCCTGCACTGCCTTACCAAGGATGGAGGAAGCTGTATGTCCTGCACTGCCTTACCAAGGACAGAGGAAGCTGTATGTCCTGCACCTCCAAACCAAGGACGGAGGAAGCTGTATGTCCTGCACTGCCTTACCAAGGACAGAGGAAGCTGTATGTCCTGCACTGCCTTACCAAGGACAGAGGAAGCTGTATGTCCTGCACTGCCTTACCAAGGACAGAGGAAGCTGTATGTCCTGCACCACCATGCCAAGGTTTGAGGAAGCTGTATGTCCTGCACCGCCTTACCAAGGTTTGAGGAAGCTGTATGTCCTGCACCGCCTTACCAAGGTTTGAGGAAGCTGTATGTCCTGCACCACCATGCCAAGGTTTGAGGAAGCTGTATGTCCTGCACCGCCTTACCAAGGTTTGAGGAAGCTGTATGTCCTGCACCGCCTTACCAAGGTTTGAGGAAGCTGTATGTCCTGCACCGCCTTACCAAGGTTTGAGGAAGCTGTATGTCCTGCACCACCTTACCAAGGTTTGAGGAAGCTGTATGTCCTGCACCGCCTTGCCAAGGTTTGAGGAAGCTGTATATCCTGCACCATAAAATCATAGAATAGTAGAGCATTCACTAAATCTTCACACACAGGTCTCTCCAGTCTTTTTGAAGATGTCCATTGAAAGGGAACTCACCAATTCTTGTGGTCGCAAGTTCCACTCATTGATCACACTCAGTCAGTTATTTTTCTAATATCTAATGTGTTTCATCCCAATCCGTTTCAGTCCGTTGCTTCTCGACTTTCCTTGTGCACATGAGTATACTGTGACCGCCTGTGAGATATTTGTAGACCGCTATTAAGTCTCCTCTTAATCTTCTTTTTTTGCAAGCTATAAATTCCCAGATCATATAACTGTTCCTTGTAGGGCATGTAGACCGCTCACAATCCTGGTTACTTTTCTCTGAACTCGTTCGTTTGTTTTTTTTTTGTTTGGTTTTTTTTTGTGATGCCCAGAATTGAACACTGTATTCAAGATGGGGTCTGACCAAGGAGGAATAGAAGGGGACAGTGACTTCACGTGCTCTAGACTCTATGCCTGTCTGTATACATCCCAGGCCTGTTTGCCTTTTTTGCTGCTGACTCCTGTCCAGTCTGTGATTTATTAGTATACCCAAGTCTTTTTCACACGTGCTGTTGCTTAACCCTAAACCTCCCTTTTTGGAGATGCTTTTTTCATTTTCTTGCCCAGATGTAGGAGTTTGGTTTTGTTTTTTAACAGTGAGAAATGCATACTGTTAGTTACTGTCCACTGTTCCAGTTTTTCTATCTTATTGAATCCTCTCTTCTCTATTATTAGCTACCCCTCCTAGCTTTGTGTCATTAGAATATTTAATCAGTTTACCCTCCATTCCTTCATCTAAATCATTGTTGAACAACACAGGTCCCATGAGCGAGCCCTGTGGTACCTCTGTTATGGGGTCCTACTCCAGTAGCACACAAACAGAGCGTGAGATGATTGAGCAATCTCAAGATCCTTTATTACATGCAAATCGGATGATCCATGAAACAATCCATGACATAGCGGGTAAAATAGTCCAGGAACACAGATATAGTCCTAATATAATAGAGTCCTAATCCTCCAGCAGTTTTTTTCCAAGGTAATCAGGGTTTTTCCATGTCTCTGTGGTGCTGGCTGTAGCATCAGCATCCCTCAAAGGCTTCATCCACTGTGTCTTACCTTGTCTTCCTCAGGCCCAATCATTATATCCAGGAGTAGGCAAACAGGTTTAATGGTTTTCAGGCTCCCCTCAGCCCCAGGCATGGAGGCACTATAGATGGTGATTTTTAGCAGTTGGAGAGCAGGGGAGTCATAAATGGGCAGTCAAGAAATGTCAGCAGGGATTCATCAAAAGGCATGGCCACATTCAGGCTGCAGATGGTATTTGAGCTAATGTGATTAAGGCTCTAGATAAGACGGAGAATACACAGAGTAATGTGACAAAATTCCTAAAATGAGTAAAAATATCAACATAAAATGATGCACAACGACCATATCACACCCCACTTGAAATCAACTTCTAACTGGATGAGCAGCCATTTATGACCACCCGCTGGGTCCGATCACTGAGAGTCATGAATCCACCTAAGGGCTCGTGCGCACATTGCGTAATTCCATGCATTTATGCAACGTTTAGCACTGCAGTGTAAATGCATGCGTCCTGCGTCCCCAGCACAATCTATGAAGATTGAGCATAATCCGTGCGCACGACGCTTTTTGAACACAGCGATTTGAGTGTCAAAAATTTGACAAAATCACTGCGTTTAAAAATGCAGCATGTCAATTATTCTGTGCGCTTTGGATGCAGCTCCCGCTCTGTGTATGGGAGAGGCAGCATCCCGAGTGCATGAAATCGTCATTTTTTTCTGCAGAATCACTCCATCCATTATGCAGGGTTTCTGCAGCGATTTGAATCGCACATGAGCTGTCAAATCACTGCAGCATTTTTTGCAGTGAAACGACGCAACGTGCTGTGAAGTTTGTCTAACATGACTTATTAGTTACAAACCCATGCTGGCACTGCCACATTGAGAATGGAGGAAGCTATGTCCCGCACAGACAATGAGGACGGAGGAAGCTTTATGTCCTGCACCACCACACAGAGGAGGCCGCACTGCTCACACAGAGAACAGAGGAAGCTGTATGTCCTACACTGCTCACACTGAGGACAGAGGTAGCTGTATGTCCTGCACCTCCACACCACAGACAGAGATAGCAGTATGTCCTGCACCACTACACCGAGGATGGAGGAAGTTGTATGTCCTTCACTGCCACATTGAGGATGGAGGAAGCTGTATGTCCTGCACCGCCACAGTGAAAACAGAGATTGCTGTATGTTTGGCACTGCCACGCCAAGAATGGAGGAAACTGTATGTCCTGCACTGCTCACAGTGATGACAGAGGAAGCTGTATGTCCTGTACCACTCATTCTGAGGACAGTGGAAGCTGTATGTCCAGCATCTCCACACCAAGGTATGAGGAAGCTGTATGTCGAACGAGGACGGAGTAAGTTGTGTGTCCTGCACCACTCACAGTGAGGACAGGAGGCTGTGTGTCCTGCACCGCCACACCAATGACTGAGGAAGCTGTTTTGCACTGCAACACCAAGGACAGGTGTCACACGGTGTTTGGCTCCAAATCCTCCAAGTGTCATGGCATCAGACACTGTCCAGACTGCAGAGTCTGACACTCCACATTATGCTTTCTCATAATGCTTTCTCTGGTGCTATTGAGTTGCAGAGGCAGGCTCGAGTGTCGACCAGGTTTATGCTTATTAGTGATCAGGCTAGCAGGAGTTGGTGTCTGCTAGCCTGCTGGTTACCTTTTGGATCACATATTGTGGGAGACCTACCACAGTTATTCCCTGCCTATTTAAGATAGAGGCATCTGTCTTCAAATGCCAACTATAGCTTTTGCTATCCCGGTCCCTGTACTGTTCCAATTGCTGGTTACTTATCACATGCTGTTTGTTGTGCTGTAGAAACCCTCTCATCTGGTTATTTCCTCCCTACTCTTTATTTATTTCCACTTTATCAAGTATTGTCTTATATCTCCATGTGTGCTGGCTGTGTGATAACGACAAATTGGGAAACCAAAACTTTATCTGTGGGTTCAGCCACTCCTGTCCCGGCCCTGCACTGGGAATTGGCAGAAGGGGGTATTGGTGCAGGGCTGTCCAGGAGCAGGGCCAGGAAGGAGACCCAGAAATTTTCACCTTCAGAAGTATCTGTGGGATCAGGGACATCTAGGGCCTCCTAGCCTGAGAGCCAGATTAGGAGCTCCGGTCCTGTTATCCTCTCACACCCCTTGACAATAGGAAGCTGTATGTCCTGCATCGCAACACAGGGGATGGAGGAAGCTGTATGTCCTGCACCTCCACCCCGAGAATAGAGGAAGCTGTATGTCCTTCACTGCTCACAGCGAGGACAGAGGTTACCGTATGTCATACACCACCATACCAAGGACGGAGGAAGCTGTATGTCCTGCACCACCACCCCTAGAACAGGAAGCTGTATGTCCTGCACCGCTACACCGCAGATAGAGGAAGATGTATATCCTGCACCTCCACACCAAGGCTTGAGGAAGCTGTATATTCTTTCCCGCTCAGCGAGGAGAGAGAGAGCTGTATTTACTGCGTCGCCATACTGAGGATGGAGGAAGCTGTATGTCCTGCATCGCCATACTGAGGATGGAGGAAGCTGTATGTCCTGCATCGCCATACTGAGGATGGAGGAAGCTGTATGTCCTGCATCGCCTACCTAGGATAGAAGAAGCTGTATGTCCTGCATCGCCATACTGAGGATGGAGGAAGCTGTATGTCCTGCATCGCCATACTGAGGATGGAGGAAGCTGTATGTCCTGCATCGCCATACTGAGGATGGAGGAAGCTGTATGTCCTGCATCGCCATACTGAGGATGGAGGAAGCTGTATGTCCTGCATCGCCATACTGAGGATAGAAGAAGCTGTATGTCCTGCACCGCCTACCTAGGATAGAAGAAGCTGTATGTCCTGCATCGCCATACTGAGGATGGAGGAAGCTGTATGTCCTGCATCGCCATACTGAGGATGGAGGAAGCTGTATGTCCTGCATCGCCTACCGAGGATAGAAGAAGCTGTATGTCCTGCATCGCCATACTGAGGATGGAGGAAGCTGTATGTCCTGCATCGCCATACTGAGGATGGAGGAAGCTGTATGTCCTGCATCGCCATACTGAGGATGGAGGAAGCTGTATGTCCTGCATCGCCATACTGAGGATAGAAGAAGCTGTATGTCCTGCACCGCCTACCTAGGATAGAAGAAGCTGTATGTCCTGCATCACCATACTGAGGATGGAGGAAGCTGTATGTCCTGCATCGCCATACTGAGGATGGAGGAAGCTGTATGTCCTGCATCGCCATACTGAGGATAGAAGAAGCTGCACCGCCTACCTAGGATAGAAGAAGCTGTATGTCATACAGCACCATACCAAGGATGGAGGAAGCTGTATGTCCTGCACCACCACACTGCGGACAGGAAGCTGTATGTCCTGCATCGCCATACTGAGGATGGAGGAAGCTATATGTCCTGCATCGCCATACTGAGGATGGAGGAAGCTGTATGTCCTGCATCGCCATACTGAGGATGGAGGAAGCTGTATGTCCTGCATCGCCATACTGAGGATAGAAGAAGCTGTATGTCCTGCACCGCCTACCTAGGATAGAAGAAGCTGTATGTCCTGCACCGCCTACCTAGGATAGAAGAAGCTGTATGTCCTGCATCGCCATACTGAGGATAGAAGAAGCTGTATGTCCTGCACCGCCTACCTAGGATAGAAGAAGCTGTATGTCATACAGCACCATACCAAGGATGGAGGAAGCTGTATGTCCTGCACCACCACACTGCGGACAGGAAGCTGTATGTCCTGCATCGCCATACTGAGGATGGAGGAAGCTGTATGTCCTGCATCGCCATACTGAGGATGGAGGAAGCTGTATGTCCTGCATCGCCATACTGAGGATAGAAGAAGCTGTATGTCCTGCACCGCCTACCTAGGATAGAAGAAGCTGTATGTCCTGCACCGCCTACCTAGGATAGAAGAAGCTGTATGTCCTGCATCGCCATACTGAGGATAGAAGAAGCTGTATGTCCTGCACCGCCTACCTAGGATAGAAGAAGCTGTATGTCATACAGCACCATACCAAGGATGGAGGAAGCTGTATGTCCTGCACCACCACACTGCGGACAGGAAGCTGTATGTCCTGCATCGCCATACTGAGGATGGAGGAAGCTGTATGTCCTGCATCGCCATACTGAGGATAGAAGAAGCTGTATGTCCTGCACCGCCTACCTAGGATAGAAGAAGCTGTATGTCCTGCACCGCCTACCTAGGATAGAAGAAGCTGTATGTCCTGCACCGCCTACCTAGGATAGAAGAAGCTGTATGTCATACAGCACCATACCAAGGATGGAGGAAGCTGTATGTCCTGCACCACCACACTGCGGACAGGAAGCTGTATGTCCTGCATCGCCATACTGAGGATGGAGGAAGCTGTATGTCCTGCATCGCCATACTGAGGATGGAGGAAGCTGTATGTCCTGCATCGCCTACCTAGGATAGAAGAAGCTGTATGTCATACAGCACCATACCAAGGATGGAGGAAGCTGTATGTCCTGCACCACCACACTGCGGACAGGAAGCTGTATGTCCTGCACTGCCTCACTAAGGATGGAGGAATCTATATATCTTCCACCGCCATACCGAGGACGGAGAAAGCTGTATGTCCTGCACCACCAACCCAATGATGGAAGAAGCTGTGTGTCCTACACCTCTCCACCACAGACAGAGGAAGCTGTATATCCAGTACCTCCACACCAAGGCTCGAGGAAGCTGTATATTCTTTACCGCGCACAGCGAGGACAGAGAAAGCTGTATTTCCTGCATCGCCATACTGCGGATGGAGGAAGCTGTATGTCCTGAATCGCCTACCGAGGATAGAAGAAGCTGTATATCCTGCACCACTACACTGCGGACAGGAAGCTGTATGTCCTGCACTGCCTCACTAAGGATGGAGGAATCTATATATACTGCACCTCCATACCGAGGACGGAGAAAGCTGTATGTCCTGCACCGCTCACAGCGAGTACTGAGGAAGCTGTATTTTCTGCACTGCCACATCAAGGACATAGGAAGCAGTATTACCTCCACACTGAGAACAGAGGAGGCAGCACCGCTCATACCGAGGACTGAGGAAGCTGCATTTTCTACACCGCTTACAGTGATTGCAGGGGAAGCTGCATGTCCTGCACCACCACACTGAGAACGGAGGAGGCCAGAACACTGACACGGAGGACGGAGAAAGCTGTATGGTCAGCATCGCCACACCAAGGATGGAAGAAGTTGTATGTCCTGCATCGCCACACCAAGGATGAAAGAAGCTGTATGTGCTGCATCGTTAAGCCAAGGATGGAAGAAGCTGTATGTGCTGCATCGTTAAGCCAAGGATGGAAGAAGCTGTATGTGCTGCACTAGCACACCGAAGATGGAGAAAGCTGTAAGTCCTGCACTGCCTCTCCGAGAATGGAAGAGGCTACATTGCTAACACAGGACGGAGATAGCTGTATGGTCGGCACAGTCACATCGAGGTCAGAGGAAGCTGTATGCCCTGCAGTGGCACACCGAAAATGAAGGAAGCTGTATGTCCTGCATCTCCAAACTGAGGATGGAAGAAGCTATTTGTCCTGCACCGCTCACAGTGAGGACAGAGCAAGCTGTATGTCCTGCACCCCCACACCGACAATGGAAGAAGCTGTATAACCTGCACCACCACACCGAGGACAGGAAGCTGTATAACCTGCACTGCCATACCGAGGACAGAGGAAATGTCATGTTAGGTATGGGGAAGTACCATGTGTACGGCGACAGAGCAGAAAAGGCAAACCCTGTGTCTAGGGAAGGGGGAGATGGTAATCCTTGACCAAACCTTCTTCTGGCCCCTAGCTTCCGTGATCAACCTTGATAGGTTCTACGCCTAGCGCTGCGCAAGATACCTGGCCCTGACTGACCCTGAACTGGGCCTTAGGTAAGGAATGGATTGTGTGAAAGCTTAGTCAACCCCACTAAGCTCTAAAAAAAGACATAGGAAGCACAAAGAGGGGGAAGTGAACGAATAACTCATCTCCAAGAAGATTCAGGGAGACCAAGCGCAACAAACAACGTTTCTCCACTTGAATACCAGGCAACTGCTTGCATCCAAGGCCTGTATAGGAATATAACTCTTATTACCAGAAACTACCAACTGGAAATGTGGGTATGTAAGGACACAAGGGGAAGTGATGATGAATACCAGCTGAATGGTGATGCGAAGATATCTGCAAGGTCCTAAAAGGAAAGTGATTAACCCTAAGCAGAGAAGATACATAATGATACCAATTACATCATGCAGGAAGAATAGAATGTTAGAGAGCAGTTTGTGTAGCCAAACGCTGCAACCTTCTACAGCTGGACACCACAGGACTGTCTGTCAACCGTGACACTCCCGTGACAGGACGTTGTATGTCCTTCATTGCCGCATCAAGCACGGAAGAAGCTGTAGGTTCTGCTCCGTTCACAGCAAGGACAGAGGAAGCTGTAGGTCCTGCATTGCCACACCAAGGAAAAAGAAAACTATTTTGTGCACCATCTCACTGTGAATGGAGGAGGTTGCACCGCTTAAAGAGAGGATGGAGGAAGCTGTATGCCCTGCACCACTCCGTGAGGACAGAGGAAGCTGCATATTTTGCACCACCACACCAAGAATGGAGGAAGCTGTATGTCCTGCACCGCTGACAGCGAGGACAGAAGAAGCTGTACGTTGTGCACCGCTCCCAGTGAGTACAGAGGCAACTGTTTTTTGAACCACCACCCAGGACACAAGAAGCTGTATGTCCTGCACCGCTCACAGCTAGGATAGAGGAAGCTATGTCCTGCACCGCTCACAGTGAGAACAGTGTATGTCGTGCACTGCTAATGGCGAGTACAGAGGAAGCCACATATCCTGCACTACCACACCGAGGTCAGAGGAAGCTGTATGTGTTGCTCCATTACACCGAGGACAGAGGAAATGTCATACTAGGTATGGAGAAGTAGCACACGTACTGCGACAGGAAAGGGAATGGGGTGATGGTAACCCCTGACCAAACCTTCCACTGACCACCTTAGATAGGTTCCACACCTATGTGCTGAGCAGGCTGACCCTGAACTGGGCCCCACATAAGGAATGAATGGAACGATCACTTAGTCAACCCTACTAAGGTCTCAAGAAGACCTAGGAAGCACAAAGTGAACGAATAACTTATCTTCAAAAATACTCGGAGAGGAACTGCAATAATCAACAATGTTTCTGCAGATGAATACAAGTGACTGCTTGCATCCAAGGCCTGTAAAGGAATATATCTCTATCACCAGCAAACACCAAGAGGGAATGTGGGTATTTATGGACACAAGGGAAGCGACGATGATTAACAGCTGAATGGTGAGGATATCCTCAGGGTCCTCAAACTAAAGGGACTAACCCCAAGCAGAGAAGATACATAGGATACCAATTACACCACAGCGGGAAGAATAGAATGTCAAGGAGCAGTGTGTGTAGCCAAACGCTACAACCTCCTACAGCTGGACACTACAGGACTGTCTGTCAACCGTGACACACCCGTGACAAAAAGCTGTATGTCCTTCACCACCACACTGAGCACGGAAGAAGCTGTATGTCCTGCTCAATTCACAGCAAGGACACAGTAAACTGTATAGCCTGCACTGCCACACCAAGGATGGAGAAAGCTGTATGTCCTGCACTGCCACACTGAGGATGGATGAAGCTGTATCTCCTGCATAGCTCATAGCCAAGACAGAAAGGAAGCTATATGTCCCTCACCGCCACACCAAAGACGGAGTAAGTTGTATGTTCTGCACCGCCACACTGAGTTTGGTGGAAGCTGTATGTCCTGCACCTCCAAACCCAGGATGGAGGAGGCTCTATGTCCTGCACAGCTTCTACCCAAGACAGAGGAAGCTGTGTGTCCTGCACCACCACACTGGGGATGAAGGAAGCTGTGTGTCCTGCACCACCACACTGGGGGATGGAGGAAGCTGTGTGTCCTGCACCACCACACTGGGGGATGGAGGAAGCTGTGTGTTCTGCACTGCCACTTCAAGGTCAGAGGAAGCTGTGTGTCCTGCACCACCACACTGGGGATGGAGGAAGCTGTGTGTCCTGCACCACCACACTGGGGATGGAGGAAGCTGTGTGTCCTGCACCACCACACTGGGGATGGAGGAAGCTGTGTGTCCTGCACCACCACACTGGGGATGGAGGAAGCTGTGTGTCCTGCACCACCACACTGGGGGATGGAGGAAGCTGTGTGTTCTGCACTGCCACTTCAAGGTCAGAGGAAGCTGTGTGTCCTGCACCACCACACTGGGGATGGAGGAAGCTGTGTGTCCTGCACCACCACACTGGGGGATGGAGGAAGCTGTGTGTCCTGCACCACCACACTGGGGGATGGAGGAAGCTGTGTGTTCTGCACTGCCACTTCAAGGTCAGAGGAAGCTGTGTGTCCTGCACCACCACACTGGGGATGGAGGAAGCTGTGTGTCCTGCACCACCACACGTAGGAAGCTGTATGTCTGTACTGCTCACAGTGAGTACAGGGAATGCCGCATGTTCTGCACTGCCACACTGAGGATGTATGAAGCCGCATGTCTTGCTCTGCCACACTGAGGACAGAGGAAGCTTTGTCATACACCACCACACGAAGAATGGAGGAAGCTGTGTGTCCTGCACCACCACACGTAGGAAGCTGTATGTCTGTACTGCTCACAGTGAGGACAGAGAAAGCTGCATGTCCTGCACTGCCACACTGAGGATGTAGGAAGCTGCATGTCCTGCACTGCCACACTGAGGATGTATGAAGCCGCATGTCCTGCACTGCCACACTGAGGATGTAGGAAGCTGCATGTCCTGCACTGCCACACTGAGGATGTAGGAAGCTGCATGTCCTGCACTGCCACACTGAGGATGTAGGAAGCTGCATGTCCTGCACTGCCACACTGAGGATGTATGAAGCCGCATGTCCTGCACTGCCACACTGAGGATGTAGGAAGCTGCATGTCCTGCACTGTCACACTGAGGATGTAGGAAGCTGCATGTCCTGCACTGCCACACTGAGGATGTAGGAAGCTGCATGTCCTGCACTGCCACACTGAGGATGTATGAAGCCGCATGTCCTGCACTGCCACACTGAGGATGTAGGAAGCTGCATGTCCTGCACTGCCACACTGAGGATGTAGGAAGCTGCATGTCCTGCACTGCCACACTGAGGATGTAGGAAGCTGCATGTCCTGCACTGCCACACTGAGGATGTAGGAAGCTGCATGTCCTGCACTGCCACACTGAGGATGTATGAAGCCGCATGTCCTGCACTGCCACACTGAGGATGTAGGAAGCTGCATGTCCTGCACTGCCACACTGAGGATGTATGAAGCCGCATGTCCTGCACTGCCACACTGAGGATGTAGGAAGCTGCATGTCCTGCACTGCCACACTGAGGATGTATGAAGCCGCATGTCCTGCACTGCCACACTGAGGATGTAGGAAGCTGCATGTCCTGCACCGCTATACCGAGGATGGTGGAAGCTATATGTCCTTCACTGCCACACCAAAGTCAGAGGAAGCTGTATGTCCTGAAAACCTACAATTTTGACCACCACTCAAAAAAGACTATCACAAGTAATAGCCAGGAATTTACTCAGTGGCAGTATAATGCCAATAAAACTACCCTGGAATAATTCAAACCAAGATTTTTAAACAAAATTCATCTATATTTAAATAATAAAAAAGGTGCAGAGCAGTAAAGTAAGAGTTAATAAGTGGCAGATAGACATATCACATGGCAACCAATGTAATACTGCCAATACAGGTTATTCATCAAAAAGTGTCAAATTGACACCAAAAGTTATATGTACAATAAATCGAAAGATTATATCATCGAATGATTGCCAAAAATTGAATGTGCCACAAAATGATATACAATGAAAACTTCATCATATGCAGGTGACAAAGGCATAATATAGTAGCAATATGGAATGGGTGACGTTAAAATGGAAATGGATCGTAATATAATGAAGACAAATCAGGAAAAATATGATAATAGCCTGATAATGAACAAATGACTAAACTAAACCACCATATGCCAATAGGTAAAGTACACCACGTGCTACATAGTAATAAAGCCTTACCAATCAAACTCCCTCACGCGTTTCGCAGTGGCTTTCTCCAAGGACGTGTGTGAAATGAACATCCTAAGTGGGTTTTTATAGTCCCAGTATGCAAAATCATTAACAAAACATATTGTGCCATTAAAAAAATTAACCAATAGGTCTGCACCAGATAAATACAAGAATCCCAACATTGGTGGTTTCAAACAATGCAAGGAACATTAGTATAGATCATAAGCTTACCGCAAGTAAGAATCACATCGGTGCTTAATCATCTGGCGTCTGGAAACTGGAACTAACCTGAAGGTACATCGCGCATGTGCGGCGCAGCAAAGAAGGTCTTCCCCGCATGCATATGTGTTCCGCACAGCGGAAATGACAACAAAAATGTGTGCACTGAGCAGATATCGAAACAGGAAATAACCAAAAAGCATATTGCGCATGTGCGGAGCAGCGGGGAAAATCTTCCCGTATACACATAGTCATATGAAAAAGTTTGGGCACCCCTATTAATGTTAACCTATTTTCTCTATAAGAATTTGGGTTTTTGCTATTTCAGTTTCATATATCTAATAACTGATGGACTCAGTAATATTTCTGGATTGAAATGAGGTTTATTGTACTAACAGAAAATGTGCAATCAGCATTTAAACAAAATTTGACCGGTGCAAAAGTATGGGCACCCTTATCAATTTCTTGATTTGAACACTCCTAACTACTTTTTACTGACTTACTAAAGCACTAAATTGGTTTTGTAACCTCATTGAGCTTTGCACTTCATAGGCAGGTGTATCCAATCATGAGAAAAGGTATTTAAGGTGGCCACTTACAAGTTGTTCTCCTATTTGAATCTCCTATGAAGAGTGGCATCATGGGCTCCTCAAAACAACTCTCAAATGATCTGAAAACAAAGATTATTCAGCATAGTTGTTCAGGGGAAGGTGTTATGATCCGGAACCATGGAAGACCACCATAAATCATTGGTAAAAGGTGACAAGAGCATTGGCAACTAATCTGGCCGTCATCCCCTTACTAACTATCACAACTAGAAGTAGCCGAGGGGTGAACTAACATCCTGTGCACCGCGAACCCAGCCGGAGAACTAGCTATCCTAAAGGAAGGAAAGATTAATAACTCTCTGCCTCAGAAAATAGACAAAGAATAGCAAGCCCCCCCACATTCAAAGACTGCGGTTATCTAGGAAAACACAATACACAGATATATGATAGGATTAGCAAAAGGTGAGGTCTCCACTGACTAAAATAGGAAAGGACAGGAAAGGGGCTGATGGTGGCCAGAGAAAAACCCTGCAAAATTCCAAATTCCTGATAGTACAAAAAGGCCCTCAGATCGCACGATCTGCACTCAGTCCTATACCAGGCGCTCTTGTCATACCAAAGAACAAAAACCAGGAATCATTACAAATTCAAAAAGCCACAAACACATGGACTTATAGGAGCAATACTCCAAACATAACTGCAGGGAGTTTCCCAGCTAAGCAACTGAGAGGGAAGATCCCTGCATGCAAATAAACTGAAAACAACCACAGCAAATGACAAACTCAGATAAGAGAAAAAGAACCAAACAACAAATAAAGAGCAAAGCACTTATCTGGGGTAGATGTGGTGTGGAGCAGGCTGATGAACATAGCAGGCTATGCCGGATGTCAGTTGTTCTATCAGACCAGGATTTAAATAAGCAGAGAGTTAGCAATGGAAACGCCCATTGCTCAACACACCTGGTCTATGTCCAAACCATTCCTGGCCACAAGAGGGAGCCTCACAGCAGCAAAAGCATAACTGACATTCACAACAGGAAGGATACAAAAAGTTGTCTCAGAGATTTAACCTGTCAGTTTCCACTGTGAGGAACATAGTAAGGAAATGGAAGAACACAGGTACAGTTCTTGTTAAGCCCAGAAGTGGCAGGCCAAGAAAAATATCAGAAAGGCAGAAGAAGAATGGTGAGAACAGTCAAGGACAATCCACAGACCACCTCCAAAGACCTGCAGCATCATCTTGCTGCTGATGGTGTCAATGTGCATCGGTCAACAATACAGCGCACGTTGCACAAGGAGAAGCTGTATGGGAGAGTGATGCGAAAGAAGCCGTTTCTGCAAGCACGCCACAAACAGAGTTGCCTGAGGTATGCAAAAGCACATTTGGACAAGCCAGTTACATTTTGGAAGAAGGTCCTGTGAACTGATGAAACAAAGATTGAGTTGTTTGGTCATACAAAAAGGCGTTATGCATGGAGGCAAAAAACACGGCATTCCAAGAAAAGCACTCGCTACCCACAGTAACATTTGGAGGTTCCATCATGCTTTGGGTCTGTGTGGCCAATGCCGGCACCAGGAATCTTGTTAAAGTTGAGGGTCGCATGGATTCAACTCAGTATCAGCAGATTCTTGACAATAATGTGCAAGAATCAGTGACGAGGTTGAAGTTACACAGGGGATGGATATTTCAGCAAGACAATGATCCAAAACACTCTCCAAATCACGCTCCAAATCTACTCAGGCATTCATGTAGAGGAACCATTACAATGTTCTGGAATGGCCATCCCAGTCCCCAGACCTGAATATCATTGAACATCTGTGGGATGATGTGAAGCGGCGGTCCATGCTCGGCGACCATCAAACTTAACTGAACTGGAATTGTTTTGTAAACAGCAATGGTCAAATCTACCTTCATCCAGGATCCAGGAACTCATTAAAAGCTACAGGAAGCGACTAGAGGCTGTGATTTCTGCAAAAGGAGGATCTACAAAATATTAATGTCACTTTTATGTTGAGGTGCCCATACTTTTGCACCGGTCAAATTTTGTTTAAATGCGGATTACACATTTTCTGTTAGTGCAATAAACCTCATTTCAATCCAGAAATATTACTCAGTCCATCAGTTATTAGATATATGAAGCTGAAATAGCAAAAACCAAATTGTTATAAAGAAAAAAGGTTAACATTAATAGGGGTGCACAAACTTTTTCATATGACTGTATGTTCCGCACAGCGGAAGTAACCGCAAAACCAAGTGCACTAAACAAATATACGTAACGCATGTACCTTTTCAAATAGCAGGAAATGAAAATGCTGTCATATATACCAGAAAACCAGTGCAGCCAAATGATAGAGTACCGCAGCTAATGTAAATACCGGCCAACTGCTAGATCTACTAATATCACCGACGCTGAGCCCAAACTCATCTATAATGCTGCCAATACTGAGTATAAAAATATAAAGAAAGACCATATTATATTAAAAAACATACAACATAAATACATACAATATGATGAAAAGAATATAAATAGTACAAAGGGCAAAATACAAAGGGATAAATGCATAGAAATAGAAATATATATGACTATATGTAAAAGAAATATATACACTGTACAGAATTATTAGGCAAATGAGTATTGTGATCACATGATACTTTTTATACATGTCGTCCTACTCCAAGCTGTATGGGCTGAGAGCCAACTACCAATTAAGTAAATCAGGTGATGTGCCTCTCTGTAATGAGGAGGGGTGCGGTGTAATGACACAACACCCTGTATAAGGGGGGCACAATTATTAGGCAACTTCCTTTCCCTTGGAAAAATGGGTCAGAAGAGAGATTTGACGGGCTCTGAAAAGTCCAAAATTGTGAGATGTCTTGCAGAGGGATGCAGCAGTCTAGAAATTGCCAAACTTTTGAAGCGTGATTCGGGGGGGTCACTCAGAAATCCCCCGCGCTGGCTACCAGTACGTCACGATCGGGGGGTAACAAGTGGGGGTCACCCCTCCTTTATACCTCCCGACCGACAGACAGAGCACGTGACGCGCTCTCTAGCGCCCCTCTTATAGTCAGGCCAATTATGGAATTGCCCGACAATAAGCAAGGAGGCCGCTATACTACTTATGCCGATTATTGAAGGGTCCCCGGTGAGAGTAGGGTATATATTCCCCCGACCTCCGCGGGCGGAATATATAAAATCTCCCCGAATCTCACTGGCCTCCCCACAATAATCCTTGGCACAATTCGCTGCCACCAACCGATTTACGGTAACTATTAGCCGAACACACAGACGTGGGATTCAAGATCGAGATAACAGAACAGCCCAAGATTAATTATATAATTTAATCAGCCTAAAGCACACTAGAAACTACAATATATACAATAGGGAATCTACAGAATATACATATGTCAGAGTACAGTTACAATCAAAGCATGGGTTACAAACAGGCATACACAGTTCCAGCAGTTACCTTGTTGCGTCTGGCCACAGGGGGGCGCTGTACCCAGGTTTCTAGGATCCTTCCCACAGATGTTTCCTACACGTGCCCCCAGCGAAAAGAACACTGGAAAATGGCCGAAGTAGGGTTATCAACCTGGGCAAATCCAGGTCCCCTCCTACCTTAGTGACCTCAGAGGGAGCACTGCTCCACCCCTGGCTTGAGTTATGGACAATCCACAACATGGAATATGGGCCATAACTTTGCCTGGGAGCGTCGTAGGCGGACGCCAATGCTCTCATTGTGACAGTTATGAATTTAGCTACAGAACGAGGGGACTCATGACCTGTCTGCCAGTTCCCCATTGGCTGATATCACGCCTGGGGCATTTCCCAATGTCCTGCTCTCATAAAAAGGGTGTGCCGGCATCGTCCGCATGCGGAGACACCATTTTTATGGTTGCCATATTTATCGGAAATATGGCTTGCGAGATATGAACCATTTTTTACTGGAGTCGTTCTGTCTGGCTACTTCCAGAGCCTTGCTAATTAGATAGCAGCTCCTACTACAGGGTGACGGCAGGGAGTCATCCTGTGTCCATTGTTCCCACACCACCTCATCTCCATATCACAGGACATGGCCATGGAGGTGTAAGTGGAACACTGAGAACAAGAAGGGAGGGGGCACTGCCAGGGAGTGATGAGGGATTATGACTGGAGTCATAATTCATCTTCATATCCCGGGATTTGCCTCACACCTCCCCCCTTTTGAGGGCGCTAGGGGGCAGCACACTCCGGTGTTCCCCCGTGCGCCCGTCCGCGACCTCTCCTTGTCGGGACAGCCCGTCTGCGTTACCGTGGTCACGGCCCCTTTTGTGGCGAATGGTGAAGTTGTATTGCTGGAGCGCAAGGCTCCATCGCAACAATCGCCCATTCGTCCCAGAGACGGTGTGCAACCAGCTGAGGGGATTGTGGTCCGTCTCCACGATGAAGTGGCGCCCGTATAGATAGGGTTGCAGACGCTGCAGGGCCCACACTATGGCCAGGCACTCCTTCTCCATCGTGGAATAGGCAACTTCCCTTGGTAACAGCTTCCTGCTCAGGTACAAGACTGGGTGCTCTTGGCTCGCAGAGTCCACCTGGCTGAGCACCGCACCGAGGCCGAAGTCACTGGCGTCGGTCTGTACTACAAACGGCCGCGTGAAGTCGGCTGCCTGTAGCACGGGCGGGCTGGACAGGGCGTCCTTTAGGGCCCGGAAGGCTGTCTCGCAGTCCATTGTCCAATCGACTGCAGAGGGCAGCTTCTTCTTGGTGAGGTCCGTCAAGGGCTTTGCCAGGCTACTATAGCATGGAACAAACCTCCTATAGTACCCAGCGGTCCCCAAGAAGGACATCACCTGCTTCTTGGTCCTGGGGGTGGGCCAGGATGCGATGGCTTCCACTTTCTCAGGCTCGGGCTTCAGTGTTCTCCCACCTACCCGGTGACCGAGGTACTGGACCTCGCTCATGGCCAGCTGACACTTTCCCGGCTTGATGGTCAAACCTGCCCGGTGGATCCGCCTGAGCACCTGTGCTAGATGCTCTAGGTGGTCCTCCCAGGTGGGACTGAAGACGGCAATGTCATCCAGGTACGCGGCCGCGTACCCTTCAAGTCCCTTGAGCAGGGTGTTGACCATCCGCTGGAAAGTGGCATGGGCATTCCTCATCCCGAATGGCATCACCGTGGACTCGTACAGTCCAAATGGGGTAATAAAGGCAGAGCGTTCCCTGGCCTTGCGAGTCAGGGGGATCTGCCAATATCCCCGGCTCAGATCCATGATGGTCAGGTACTGAGCCCCGGCCAACTGATCGAGCAGGTCATCGATGCGTGGCATTGGGTACGCATCGGCGACCGTGACAGCATTGAGCCCCCTGTAGTCCACGCAGAACCGAGTGGTTCGGTCCTTCTTAGGGACGAGGACTACAGGCGAGGCCCAAGCGCTGTTGGATGCCTGGATCACCCCCAGCTTCAGCATCTCGTCAATCTCCTGGCGCATGTGTTGCTGCACCTCCAGGGAGACCCGATATGCTGAACGCCGGATCGGGGGATGATCCCCAGTGTCCACGTGATGGACAGCCAAGTCAGTCCTTCCGGGCTGGTTGGTAAACAACCCCCGGAAGGGGTGTAGGGTGGCCCACAGCTGGGACCGTTGGTCCTCCAAGAGCTGGTGGCCAACCTCCACATCCTCAATGGATCCGCCTGCCCTAACCTGGGCTAGCATATCCAAGAGGGTTTCCGCTTCTCCCTCCTCGGGCAGGTTGCACACGGGGAGCGCACATGCCTCCCGCTCATGATGTGCCTTCATCATGTTCACATGGAAGGGCTTCCGCCTTCCACGGGCAGGGTCCAGGGTGACCAGGTACGTCACAGGGTTGAGCTGCTGGTACACGAGGTATGGGCCTTCCCAGGCTGCCTGAAGCTTGTCCTGTGGTACGGGGACCAGTACCCACACCTTTTGACCCACTTGGTAGGTCCTCTCACAAGCGTTCTGGTCGTACCAACGCTTCTGATCGGCCTGGGCTTGAGCCATATTGTCGTGTACCAGTTGCGTCAAGGCCTGCATTTTGTCCCGGAAGCGCATGACATACTCGATAACCGACACTCCAGGGGTGGCCAAATCCCCTTCCCAAGCCTCTTTCACCAGAGCCAGGGGGCCCCGCACACGTCGCCCGTACAGGAGCTCAAACGGTGAGAATCCTGTTGAGGCCTGTGGAACCTCCCGGTAAGCAAATAACAGGTGTGGGAGATACCGCTCCCAGTCACGCCCATGGGAGTCGACCAACATCTTAAGCATCTGCTTTAAGGTGCCATTGAACCGCTCGCACAGGCCATTAGTCTGTGGATGGTACGGGCTGGCCACCAGATGTCGCACCTGGACTTGCTTACAGAGGGCCTCCATCAGCTGGGACATGAATTGGGTCCCCCGGTCAGTGAGCATTTCCTGGGGAAAACCCACTCGGGAGAAAATCTCCAGCAATGCGGTGGCCACCTTGTCAGCCCGAATGGACGACAAGGCCACTGCTTCTGGGTACCGGGTGGCATAGTCCACTACCGTCAGTATGAAGCGTTTCCCGGAGCTGCTGGGGATGGCCAGCGGGCCGACCAGATCCACAGCCACCCTCCTGAAAGGCTCATCGATGATGGGCAGAGATACCAGTGGGGCTTTGGGGCGTGGCCCCGCCTTCCCCACTCTCTGACAGGTTTCACACGAACGGCAGTAGGCAGCCACATCGGCCCCCATTTTTGGCCAGTAGAAATGCTGGTTTAACCTGGCCTTGGTCTTAGCGATCCCTAGGTGTCCGGCCATCGGAATCTCATGTGCGATCCGCAACAACTCCGTCCGGAACGGATAGGGTACCACCAACTGTCGGTCCCTGGGCCACGCCTCCGGTGAACCCTGCTGGACCGTG
The DNA here is from genome assembly GCF_048569485.1 of Anomaloglossus baeobatrachus. NCBI lineage: Eukaryota > Metazoa > Chordata > Amphibia > Anura > Aromobatidae > Anomaloglossus > Anomaloglossus baeobatrachus. Next base: position 1,541,506 of record NC_134357.1, read on the forward strand.
GCCCGGTACAGCCGTCCTTGGTCCCAGACCACTCGCTCCGGGTCCGAGTCCGAGGGAGGCTGTGCCGCCTGCTCCTTAAGAGCTTTCAGGCTGTCGTCAGCTTCTAACGCTGCCTGAAACCCCTGACTAGATGTGGCCAGAATCGACGAGACTGTCACATCTTCAGTCAGTACCCCGGGACCTGTGTCCTGGCCTCCACCTGACTCGGCTGCCACTTGGTCAGAAGGGGAAGAGCTATCGGACCTCCGGGAGGCCCCTTGGCTTCCAGCACTCCCACTGCGGGTGACAGCGGCCACAGCCGCTGCGACCGTGGGTCGTGCCTGCTCCTCCTCCGTTCCTGACCAAGTCGCCGGTTCAGGCAGACCTACCTGGCTTCCTGACACCCCGGTTGTGGGGGAACCATGCACCGAGATCTTACCTGGGAGCACTTCCGCTCCTGGACCGGCCCCAATCTCACCTGCCTGTTCCCCCCCTGCAGCAACAGAACCCCGCTGTGAAATCTCTGGGGACCCCACATTTGCTGTGGTAGCCCCCACCCCACACACTGGTCCTCCCCCTGCAGCACCCTGCTCTCTGCTTATCCCTGCAGAGGGCAACAGATCCCAGCTCACAGGCTGGTTACTTGTAGAGGCATTGTCACACCTTTCTCTGACCCCCTCCCCTGTCACAGCTGCAGCTGAGTGTGTGTCTATGGTGTCTATGCAAGCAGAAATATCAGAGTTCACTCCCTCCTCCCTTACATCATTCATAGATAACACATTAACATTGTCCGGAGGCATGTCAGTACTGGCTGAAGGTTCAGCCCTTGGTTGGGGCCCAAACTGGGAGGTTATCTGCCCCAAATCTGTCCCAAGTAGCACGTTTGCAGGGATCCGATCAGTTACCCCCACCTCCCTCACCCCTCGCCCTGCGCCCCAGTCCACATAAATGTCAGCAACAGGCAGCGCCGGGTCAGTGCCTCCAATCCCGGAGACAGCGAGGGTTTTTCCAGGGATCAAGTCTTGGGGGGACACCATCTCAGGCCGCACCAGAGTCACCTCTGAGGCGCTGTCTCGCAGTCCTATGGTCACAGACCGGCCGACGGTGACAGGTTGGAAGCTGTCCAGGGACCTACCACCACCCCCACCCACACAATACACCTTGGGCGGCCCTGGGGACGGAGCCGGGGCCTTGGGACGCTGAGGGCACATGGCCTTGAAGTGTCCAGGTAGGTTGCACTGGTGGCACCGTCTTGGTTCTGCCACGGGCCTGGAGAGGGGAGTTGAGGGGGACACCCCCTGCAGTCTAGGGGCAGGTGGGGCAGTCGCAGAATTCATCTTACCCCCTCTCCAGGTGCTGCTGGTGGCTGCTCTCCTGGCTTCCGGAGCCCGATTGTTGGTGTAGTCATCGGCCAGGGCAGCTGTAGCCGTGGACCCCTTTGGCTTCTGGTCTCGGATGAACTGGCGGAGATCCTCAGGGCAGTTCCACAAGAGTTGCTCCGTGATGAACAAGTCCAGGATCTCCGGTCCGGTGGAAAGCTGCAGGCCTTGGGTCCAGTGGTCGGCAGCTCGGGCAAGTGCCCGCCGGTGGTCAGCCCAGGAGTCCTTTGGTCCCTTCTGTAGGCTCCGGAACTTCTTGCGGTAGGACTCTGGAGTGAGGTTGTACTGTTGGATCAGGGCCCGCTTGATGGTGTCGTAGCGCTGATCTGCCTCAGCAGGCAAGTCCCCAAGGATATCCAGGGCCTTACCCCTTAAACGGGGGGTCAGGTATTTGGCCCACTGGTCCTTGTCCAGATGGTGCTGCAAGCAAGTCCGTTCAAAAGCAGTCAAGAAAGAGTCCAAGTCTCCATCCTTCTCCAGCACTGGGAAGTCCTCAACACGGACCTTTGGAAGTTTGGTGTCTCGAAGGTCACGTGTGGCTGATGAGGGCCGGAGCTGAGCTAGCTGCAGCTGGTAGTCACGGTCTGCCTGTCGCTCTCGCTCTCGCTCTTCACGCGCTGCCTGCCGCTCTCGCTCCGCAGCCTCACGCTCTGCGTGCCGCTCCGCAGCCTCAGCGTCACGCGCTGCCTGCCGCTCTGCCCTGCGCTCTGCCAGGAGTTCCTTGTAGCCCTTCTGGTCTCCAGCCTGGAGAAGGGCCATAGCCATTTGAAGAAGGCTATCCGAGCCTCCCAGGCTCGGTGGAATGGCACGTGGTGATCTGCGGCACGCTGCAGAGCTAGGCGATTCACTGTCCCTTTCCGAGCGGAGGGCTGGCATCTGGCTCGTTGAGGAACCTTGGGTGAGCTGCTCATCTTGTCCATAATTGCCAGGTTGTGCAATGTCCTCGGCAGAACGGTTTTCTGGCGTCGAGCTCCTGGAGGACTCGTGGGCAACCTCCTCATTGCTGTCCACAGCACCGTCCTCCCTCTCTTCGGCTCCTGCCTTAGCATTGGCCAGTTGCATAGCTCTGCTCCTGGTGCCATCAGCCATTCTTGCAGACTTTTGGTCACTGACACAGAACTGACACCTGATGCCTCCACACACCTTACAGTATCTGCACTCTGACACTCTAGTGTTGAGCTAGTCTGAAGACCCCAGCAGCCACAGCTGCTGCAGGCAGTCTTTAGTGTCTGGGAGTATGGGTCTCACACTCACACACACTATTATCTCGATCCCACCGCTATGCCACCAATATGTCACAAACCACCGGGGGGGTCACTCAGAAATCCCCCGCGCTGGCTACCAGTACGTCACGATCGGGGGGTAACAAGTGGGGGTCACCCCTCCTTTATACCTCCCGACCGACAGACAGAGCACGTGACGCGCTCTCTAGCGCCCCTCTTATAGTCAGGCCAATTATGGAATTGCCCGACAATAAGCAAGGAGGCCGCTATACTACTTATGCCGATTATTGAAGGGTCCCCGGTGAGAGTAGGGTATATATTCCCCCGACCTCCGCGGGCGGAATATATAAAATCTCCCCGAATCTCACTGGCCTCCCCACAATAATCCTTGGCACAATTCGCTGCCACCAACCGATTTACGGTAACTATTAGCCGAACACACAGACGTGGGATTCAAGATCGAGATAACAGAACAGCCCAAGATTAATTATATAATTTAATCAGCCTAAAGCACACTAGAAACTACAATATATACAATAGGGAATCTACAGAATATACATATGTCAGAGTACAGTTACAATCAAAGCATGGGTTACAAACAGGCATACACAGTTCCAGCAGTTACCTTGTTGCGTCTGGCCACAGGGGGGCGCTGTACCCAGGTTTCTAGGATCCTTCCCACAGATGTTTCCTACACGTGCCCCCAGCGAAAAGAACACTGGAAAATGGCCGAAGTAGGGTTATCAACCTGGGCAAATCCAGGTCCCCTCCTACCTTAGTGACCTCAGAGGGAGCACTGCTCCACCCCTGGCTTGAGTTATGGACAATCCACAACATGGAATATGGGCCATAACTTTGCCTGGGAGCGTCGTAGGCGGACGCCAATGCTCTCATTGTGACAGTTATGAATTTAGCTACAGAACGAGGGGACTCATGACCTGTCTGCCAGTTCCCCATTGGCTGATATCACGCCTGGGGCATTTCCCAATGTCCTGCTCCCATAAAAAGGGTGTGCCGGCATCGTCCGCATGCGGAGACACCATTTTTATGGTTGCCATATTTATCGGAAATATGGCTTGCGAGATATGAACCATTTTTTACTGGAGTCGTTCTGTCTGGCTACTTCCAGAGCCTTGCTAATTAGATAGCAGCTCCTACTACAGGGTGACGGCAGGGAGTCATCCTGTGTCCATTGTTCCCACACCACCTCATCTCCATATCACAGGACATGGCCATGGAGGTGTAAGTGGAACACTGAGAACAAGAAGGGAGGGGGCACTGCCAGGGAGTGATGAGGGATTATGACTGGAGTCATAATTCATCTTCATATCCCGGGATTTGCCTCACAACCGGCCAACTGCTAGATCTACTAATATCACCGACGCTGAGCCCAAACTCATCTATAATGCTGCCAATACTGAGTATAAAAATATAAAGAAAGACCATATTATATTAAAAAACATACAACATAAATACATACAATATGATGAAAAGAATATAAATAGTACAAAGGGCAAAATACAAAGGGATAAATGCATAGAAATAGAAATATATATGACTATATGTAAAAGAAATATATACACTGTACAGAATTATTAGGCAAATGAGTATTGTGATCACATGATACTTTTTATACATGTCGTCCTACTCCAAGCTGTATGGGCTGAGAGCCAACTACCAATTAAGTAAATCAGGTGATGTGCCTCTCTGTAATGAGGAGGGGTGCGGTGTAATGACACAACACCCTGTATAAGGGGGGCACAATTATTAGGCAACTTCCTTTCCCTTGGAAAAATGGGTCAGAAGAGAGATTTGACGGGCTCTGAAAAGTCCAAAATTGTGAGATGTCTTGCAGAGGGATGCAGCAGTCTAGAAATTGCCAAACTTTTGAAGCGTGATTACTGAACAATCAAGCGTTTCATGGCAAATAGCCAACAGGGTCGCAAGAAGCGTGTTGAGCAAAAAAGGCGCAAAATAACTGCCCATGAATTGAGGAAAATCAAGCGTGAAGCTGCCAAGATGCCATTTGCCACCAGTTTGGCCATATTTCAGAGCTGCAACGTTACTGGAGTATCAAAAAACAAACGGTGTGCCATACTCGGGGACAGGCCAAGGTAAGGAAGGCTGAAAACCACCACCTCTGAACAAGAAACATGAGATAAAATGTCAAGACTGGGCCAAGAAATATCTTAAGACTGATTTTTCACAGGTTTTATAGACTGATGAAATGAGAGTGACTCTGGATGGGCCAGAGGCTGGATCAGTAAAGGGCAGAGAGCTCCACTCCGACTCAGACGCCAGCAAGGTGGAGGTGGGGACTGGTATGGGCTGGGATCATCAAAGATCAACTTGTAGGACCTTTTCGGGTTGAGGATGGAGTGAAGCTCAACTCCCAGACCTACTGCCAGTTTCTGGAAGACAACTTCTTCAAGCAGTGGTACAGGAAGAAGTCAGTATCGTTCAAGAAAAACATGATTTTCCTGCAGGACAATGCTCCATCACATGCATCCAACTACTCCACAGCGTGGCTGGCCA